>NW_025061448.1:0-14427 GCF_019279795.1 Protopterus annectens | reverse complement strand
TTTTGGGAAAAAAAGTAAAACTCTTTTCAAAAAAAAAGGGGGGTTTGAAATTTTGGGGAAATTTTAAAAACCGTAAACCAAGTTGAAAACTAGGATGGACGTTTCTTTCCCAGGAAAGAATTCCATTGTGTTTTCACTATTTTCAGCTTTTGACTTTTCTGTTTGATGAAAGTTTTATTATTTTGATAAAGTAATAGGAACCCTTGAATTACTGTAAAGCATTGACTTATTTCTGTTGACTCCTTGAGTCATTAAATTTTCTGAGGGTGCTAATACCATGACCTGGGGTAATTATTTAATGAGGCCCATCAATAGTTTATAGGTCATGTTATAGGTAATCTGCTATTCCGGGCATTAAAGGCCTCCTTTTGGTGTTCCCCCTTTATATGAACTCATACCCATTTTTGCTGTGCCTCTGTCAGGTGACACTGGTAATCTGGGGTATATTGCATCTCCCACATTGGATCAAGATTTTCTTTGAAACCAGCGAGGTGCTCTCTCCATATCGGATTTTCCCAGCATGGAAGTTATGGCTGTTATTACCTTCCAGTGTTTTAAAGTGCACTTTCAAGACCCTTCTCCGGATCTAACATTGCATGAAGATATATCATCTGGGTTATATGCCTTTACCAGAAAGGTCACTCTGAGCAATGAGGGTTAAGAGTAATTTTTTGGCAGCATAGGCAGTTAGACCCTTTACCTTTGGTGAGGAACTTTTGTTCCCCCTTTTCAAGTTCCCAGAAACTTTCTGAATGCTTCCCCAAATTTGGAGAGCGATGAGCATAGGGAGATTTACCTTGGATCTAGATAAATCCCTTCAGTAAGGATAAAGGTTTCAACAACTTACTACATGGGTCCGAATGACAGTACATCAACCTGGGTCCCCAGTCCCGAATTCTTGGCTAGGGATTGCCCCTTTTGGTCTGGGGACTTGTTTTTGCAAGGTATGACTATGCATTTTTGGATTTAACTTTGGCACTGGCTGGAACCAGTTATGTTAACTCCTTCTAAGGTTGTGTCTGTGTTTTCAACTAGGCCATGCAGTCATGGTGCAAAGTTGTCACTAACCCCTTTGTGTAAAAAAAGGATCAACAAGAGTGGTCCGGCCCTGACGTGGACACCACTTGTAAAAATTTCTTAACAGGCCCCAGAACTCTGACCTGTTTCCAACAATGGAACCATCTATGTATGGGTTAAATTTAACTTGAGTTTTTAATTACCAGTCGGTATTATAGTTTTGACCAATCAGGTAGCTGTAATTTTCTACCTTGCTTTGTACTGTTCAAAAAAACAATAAAGGGTTTCTCTTTACAAAGCCAAACTTGGAAATTCTAGAATGACTTTTTTTTTTGTCCATTAACTCCCAAATGGCTTTAAATAGCTTGTCAAGCTTGGGCCATTCTTTTTGGGGACTCTTTGTGAAGTGGACCACATTGGGCTTCAGGGCCTCCAGAGGTAAGATTCATGATTAAAACAGCTGTCCCAGCTGTGGGTTTAATTTCATTGAGCCTCAGGAGCACACAAATGGGGACACCATCAGGTCCCCATGGATGCTGTGTTTTTTGTTTTGAGAGAGAGCAGTTCTCACCATGCTGGAGATGCTTAGGGGCTGCAATCGCTGGTATAGATATCTCCCTTTGGGAGGGGAGAAGTTTGTACCGAACCTGTCAGCCAGTATACAGCAATGCTCGTAGGACTGTAAGTAATCTCACATCATTTTGAACTGTCTGAGTATATCTGGGAGTTTCCTCCCCCATGTTTCTAACATACAAAGAAGGCCCAGATCGTCTTTGAGTCTTTAAATATTTTTCTCCTCAGCAAAACTTGGTTTTGGATGATTTTATGAGAGCCTAGTTTTTCACTTAGTGATCAAGGGTGTTCTACCTTTTAAGGATTTTGTCTCATCTTGGTAGTAAACTTCCTCCTTTTTGTTGTAGAGTTTTGTTTATGGCTGGGGTCCACCAGACTGACGCCAGCTTGCCTTTGGTTTCAAAAGAGAGTCTTTGTTTTGCTTGGGATTGCCTTATCCATGCAGTCCTGCAGGTGCCAGTAGAAAGGCATTTGTAAGTGATTCAGCCGGCTTGAGTACTGTTTTCTCGGCCGGTCTGGGGCCTTAAAGGAGACCACACTAGTCTTTAGAAGTGTGAAGTCGGCTTTCGGTAGTTCTTTACTGTATCTTTTTTATTTCAGGTGGGGTGGGATGAGGACCCTCCAGCGAGATTAGTTTGTGATCTAGATCTCACCCAGTGAGTGAGGTATACTTCTGGTGCTGAACATTGTGCTCCCATGTCTGTGATGATGAGATCAAGTATGTTTTCTCCTCTTGTGGGGATGTAGTGACTAGTTGTTCCTGGGCATGGCATTTGAGAGCCGCAGGAATTCCAGGAACTTTTTGGGCTAGGGTGTTTGGGCTTGAGTAGTGTTCCCAGTTCTATATTAGGGTAATTGAAGTCACCTAGTATGATGGTGTTTGGTGATACATTTATCCCCTCCTAGTGTTTTCAGGAAGCGCGATATTGGGGTTCCTACAGCTTTGTGAGGAGTGGCTCTGTAACATGCTGTAATTTGCAGAGTAGTCTTGGGTTTGGCGGTTAATTGCACCTGGATGGTCTCCATGCATCGTGCGTTACCGCAGTCTTGAGGTGTGGGTGTCCTTGATGATCATGGATACCCCCCTTTCTTGGTATTGTCCGGATTTTGGGGCCGGGAACGCATGATAAGAGGTAAAACCTGATAGTGCCGCAGGTGCTCTCAGGAGCCTTGAACCAGGTTTCTGTCACTGCACAGACACCGATGTTCTCCGCACTGAGAAGGGCCCCGAGTGCTAGTATTTTGAGATTTAGGACTTCTGGCATTGAGCAGCATGCACTTAGTTTTTTTTTTCCTTTTTGTGTCTCTAGGGTGGTAGGTTTAGGAATTTGAGTACCTTGCCTAAAAAAGGCACTATGGGGTTGGCAAGAGCCTTTGTCAATATCCGGAATCCTAGGGGTGACCAGGTGGAAGCCGTCCTTGTAGCAGCATGGCTTAATCCAGCATGTCATCCCAGGCAGACAGACATTGGATCCTTTGAATGACACCAGAGTTTAAGCCAATTGTTAAGAAGCTGATCATTCAAATATTCTTGTATTGGCATCATTCTTGGTGAAGGTAGGATACTGCTCAAGGTCAGGGTCATACCTGCCTGGGCTACATAATCCATACTCATTATGGATCTTGCTCTGTATGTGTCCAATGCAGGAAAGACACATCTTGAGTGGTATTTTGCCATCACCCAGAATTATGCTGAGATTCAAAGACAAGATAAATGGATTTAATAAGTGGCAATATAATTGCTGTTATTCTAGGGGAATCCACTATGCACCAGATTGTGACAAGATGGCTGATAAACCCTCCTGCTTTGCCAGAGATGTACTGCACCTCCCTTTCCAGGCTTTGCTACCCGCACACCGCCTTTTTTAGATAGAGTCCATCTATTAAACATTCCAGCCTAGTAAGCCTTGATTCAGAATACATTAAGGTGAAACTAATCAATGCCAGGAGCCTTAACAGAAAAAAAAAAAACAAACAAATAAAACAAATGTGAGGCTCTCATGCAACTTGAATACATTCACATAGATGAAGTTACTGATGCATGGGTTTAATGCCTATCAAATCTAAACACCTACTGGAGTTGGGGGTGATCAGTATTTGTCAAGGACACCATCATCTCTTGGCAATTCCTCACAAACCCAAATTTGAACTCTTGGAAGTCCAAGTTAGCTTAAACAGGGTTAATTATCACTTCATAGATAGCTGTTGGACACCGGGTTGGCAACTCGACACCGTAAAACCACTGCCAATCATGAGTGGACAAGGTGATCCACTGTGGCAACCCCTAACCGGGAAAAGCCGAAAGAAGAAGAAAATAGTTATAGATCACCATCTCCATTCTGTACTAACCATGATAGGTGTCTTAATATCTTAACTAAACTCCCATTAATTCAAACATTTTGTACTGCCTGACTTTAATTACCAGTCAATAAACTGGATGACCTACAGCACCAATGGCAAGCATGCCTAGTACATCCTTGCCTTTTAAATTGCTAACCTCCTTGAACTAATAGTCAAATTTTCAACAAGGAACTCCAATATCACTAAACGTGTCTTCACTAAAAAGACCTTTCATGTATGCCTCTCTTTGTCTCAGCATCCTTCAATCAAATCAGACAATAAATCCATGACCTTTTCCTTTAAAACTGGTGGTATCTTCTTTGCAAATACCACTATGACCAGAGACTTCTCAAAGGCTATCCTTCTGCAACTACTGAATAATCTAAGGAAATTCTGATGTAATCTTCTACTAGCAGGTCTCACTGCTAAAGCTGCTGCCTTTACCTTTGTTTTCTATTCACGTTTAACTATTTTTATTGATAAGGAACACTCTATCTTCAAAAAATATGCCTTTAAATGTAAAAACAAACTCTTATTAAATAATTTTATCAGTAAACTATATAATAAGCAGAAGATAGTACTTAATGCTTATGATAAGTCACATTCGACCCATCTTCAGACAACACTGACCCTGGAGAACACAGGACTATTACTTTCAATGGTCTTTTGTGTGAAACTGTGGGGTTTAGCTAATAGGGTTTGAGTCTGATGCCTCTTATCTCTAAACCGTAAATGCAGGTCCTGTTTACTGAATCTCATTAACGTTCTTGAAAATGTCACCAAAGTAGTGGATAGTGATTAGTGGATACACACACAGCATAGCTTGACATGGCCAACTTTTGTAATACCATTCCTCACATGAGTATGATAAACTTGTAAAGCTGGCTATAAATTCATATGTTGTGATTTGGTTAGCTAACTTGTTAACTGAGATAACCCATGTAGTAAGCACTACAGGTGTCACTGCTCTATGTAAAATGATTACCAGTGATTTCCTTTGGGGCTTGGTGTTGGTGTAGTTATCTAACCTTGAAGAGAACTGAAAACTGGGTATTGTCATTCAACCATCCACTGGTACTCACTTGGTCCAGCAAGGATTAGTCTTAGCCACTAACTAATGCAATGGCAATGATCATAAACTAAATATAAAAACAGTAGAGTTTGCCTGGAGAAACAAAACATTTCCACATCACATACATAATATATTTATCCAAGATGATACTGTTATCCGAGATTTAGGCACCTTTGTTGATAAGTATCTTTTTACCATCATGTATCTACGGTAGTTAAGAAGTCATTTAATATGGCCCAATAAATATGCAAGAGTATCTTTTACATCCAAACTTCCCTTGTATTCATTTCTTATCTGACCTATTATTGAATATAATGTATCCTTTGGCATGTACATGCTGTAACATATTACTCAATTTGATAGGCGTCAGGATTTCAAAATAAAATTATCACTGTTCTTAAGACATGTAGCCATCCTGACACTCTTCTGTTGACTCCTCCTTAGAGGTCAGCATTTAGGCTTTCACACCAAGAAAGACACTGTCCTCCGTAATCTCCTTTACTTCTGCAGAGTAATTTCCTCTTCAGATACCCACACAAGGCACCTAAATCTCCATCAACAAATTAATCAGGTACTTTGGAATGACAGACTTGCATATCCTCACCTCTAGAATAAACTTGTATTACATAACAAACAGAGGGGGTGGGTTTGACATAACGGGTACGGTATTTGGCTCATAAACACAAGGTACAGAGTATGATTCTGACTTCAGATTATTGGCTAGGCTTAAAATGACCCCTCAAGCAGTTAGTCTAGCATTAACCTATGATGTACACTTGCCTCTTTCAAGGTTATGCTTGACAATTGGATAGGTGTCTACAAATTTTCCCTTGGTCTATACCATGTAATTCTTCAGAAGGCAGGTTTAATCTTGTAAATGTTGGAATTCTTAAGCTAGGCATATAATTATCTGAAGACTGATTGCCTAGTCCCTACTTATGAACCTGTTATGGACAGATGTTCAGATTTTTGACCTCATTCTTGTGTGGTTCAGATCCCACCTTGCAAGATGTGCATATAAGATGTCGGGTAAAAGAGTTCTTTAACAGGAACCAACCCTCCACTGTGGAATGTTGTAAGGAACTGTTCTCAGTTTGTTACTTTTCCAGTAACTCCATAGAAGATACCTTCCAAAGGATCCAAAGCCACGTCAGCCTCTTTCCTTAATTATACAAACAAGTTAAAGGGTGGCAGTGGAGCTAGAGAAAACGTGGTTTCTCCATTTAGACATGGAGCATAAATGAGAGATTCTTGAAGAAAGCAGTAGATGTAAGTAACTTTGTGTCACTTTAGCCTGCACCTGTCTGTAAACAGAGTAGATTGTGCATGCATAATCACAGATATGGAAGTAAAAAGACAACCAGATAGTGATGTACAGTTCTCAGGGGGTAAGCAATAAAAGCACCTGGACATGCATAATTTCCCACCATAAAATGTCCTTTTTCTCTTCATTTTGATAATGAAAAAAAGGTCATGTGTCTTGGCTCATTTTGTTATCATTGCCCCGACTGGATGCTTTATGCATGATGTAATATTATGCTCTGCAGGTGGTCCCACTGTAACATGGCTACAGGGTTTCTTTTTTGTCTCCCCAACTTGATCATTATGTCTCATTTGGCAACCCTTAGACCCATTCATTCCTCTGTCCTTTATTGCACTATCATCACCCTGTAGGGGCATCTCCTAAAACCCTATGCATACATCCTGGTGGTGCAGATAACAATTAATTACTGACAGCTGTTCTCTGTGGCTGCACTGGGATTTTTTTATGATTTGTGCCTGTAGCCCTCCCCCTGTTGGTCATTGTGCATGGTGAAATGCTGTGCTATGTTGAGTTTAATGCAGTTGCATGTTTCCATTCACAAACATTCCTCAGCTAGAGTGGGAAGACTCCTTTTGTATAATGATTTCCTGGTGTCTCTTGCATGGACCTGTAAGTCCACAAGTTCTATCAGGTGGTGCCCCACTCTGTCAGGCCATCCTCTTAGACTGGGAGAGCTGAAATTGGGTGGTATCTTTCATTCCTTCCAAGATGTCTCCTTCACCACTGGGCTACTGCTCAGACCCTGTTCATCTAGTTACAGTGCTCTGTCATACATATCATGGAGCCAACAAGATGAATGCAGTCACAGATTCTGGGTGTTGATCTACTATATAAGAACTGCTGAGAAGAACTTGACTTTACTGTACTAATTAGAAAAGTATAAATCTCTTAAGCTTTCCTTGAGCTTGGAAAATAGGAATAAAACTTTGCTGTGGTTATTGGCTGTCATGTTATAAAGCCTAATAGCACTAGGCCTAGTTTTCCTCAAAACGTTCCTGAATCTGACAAACATGTAGCCAGTATGAAATTGTTAAACAATCCCTGTCAGAACACTTCTCCTCAAGTGTCCCTTGTAAACATACCTCTCCATTTCTTAGTGCAAGAAATCTGGACAAGTCTAAAATAACAGGGGGACAAAGGCCCAAAAGCAGGGACATATTTATAAACTTAGAAAGTTACTAGAATAACAGGATTTGTGTTAGAATACATTTTCTGAAGGATATGAAATCTGAAACTCAAATGTATATCACTAATTAGTGACTTCAATCTTCAGTGATTTGCTAGAAAACCACAAATTTTATGATGACCGAGTAAATATATGACAGAAAAATCTGTACGTTTGGTGAAAATCTGACCAGTTGAGAGGTATGCTTGTAAAGATGACTTAGAACTAATGGGGCTCATGCTGCTTCCGCTAAAAAATAAATGCATGCATAAGAAGTATACATACGTACATATATACATAAAAATACAGTTTTTATGCATTTCATTATTTGATATCTTCTTTATCTTATTTTGGGTAGTGAGAGAGTTAGGGCCTCTTCTACCTTTCAGTGGGCACAGGGTCTAGAAGTAGTTTTAAAGTGGGATGCCAGACCATTGCAGGATATACACATATTCACACCATGGGCAATATAGAATCATAGAATACACAAGGTAGTAGTGTGTCACATTACTTGATCTGGAGAGGAAGTTCATTCCAGAGAAGGGGTAGTCACTACATGACAAGTCTGTCTCTCCACCATGATGTGTTTACTTGTTGAAGCAGGTTCAGATCACCGGTTCTAGTGTACAGAGGACTGTTTGATTTGTGGATAAATATGAGGTTGTGGCTACCAGGTCCCTAATAGCCCAGAAAGCAAGGCTCAGATCACCCCTAAGGAGTCTGTAGGATACTGAATTAAGTGACAAGACCTTCATTCTTTCTTGATAGATCAGGTCCTTTAGTCCCAGATCTATTTTCATAGTTTCATAGTTTCATAGTATAGTACTAGGCTATCTGCCCTGGGGCATTTGTAAGCCTAGCCATAGTGATGTGGCTTTTGCCACCCCATGAAATGGTACAAAAATGTACAGAATAAATCTAGAATACTGTGCCTCTGTCTAGTAGTGACACAATGAAGGTCCCCTTATATAATAGAATTAGTTTACTGTGCCCCTGTCTAGCAGTGACACAGATGTGACCCCTGGGGTAAACTTATGATCTCCCATCCACTCATCAAGATTTCTCTTGAAGAGAGTCAGTGAGGGGCTCTGCATAATACGAACTGGAATCCTGTTCCAAAGCATGGGAAGCCTCTGGGTTATGAATCTATCCCTCCAGCATGTCCTATTCATACTTGTGCCGAGGTTTAAGTCTTTAGCTCTCGTGGTCCTGATGGATTTGGATTTTTGAGGTGGAGTATGTCCATCAGATCCTGATTGGACATGGCCTTGTACGTCAGGCAGAGATCACCTCTGAGCAGGCGGTATGCTACTGAATAGAGCTGAAGTTTCTTTAGTCTGGCAGAATAAGACATATGTTGGAGACCCTTGATCCTTTTGTTGAGGTACTTTTGGGGTCTGTCCAGCTGTTGCAAATGCCGGGTGAGGTACATACCAAATGGGGCATTGTACTCAATCATGGGTCTGATGAGGGAGGAATATAGGGGTACAATGACATCCTTGGATCTGGATGTGAATCCCTTCATGATGAGGTGTGCAAGGTAGAATGTTTTTCTAACCATTTTGGCAACGTGGGTGTCACATGAGAGGTCACTGTCTACTTGGGTCCCTAGGTCTCTGATTACTTTTTCCGTACTCAGTGGGTTGCTGTCTATGTGATAATTTGTGGTACTTTGTTTTTTCCAAAAGGGATGACTATACATTTTTTGGCATTTAGTTTAAGGCCGTGACTACAGCACCAGTTGTCCGTTTCAGTGAGGCCTTTTTGTAGGATGTGTGTGTCTGCTGGTGTATCGACTATGGTAGTTTGCAGTCATCTAACTTTGTCAGCCACAGCCCTCCCATGTTTGCTTTAACATCTGAGAAATAAATGCCGAACAAGAGGGGTCCCAGGACAGATCCTGTGGGACACCACTTGTGACTGGCTCTGAGTCTGACATTGCTCCAGCAATTTTAACTTTTATGGGTTCTGTCCTTTAGCCAGTTTGCAAACCCATCTAGTGACATAAGGGTTTACTTAGCTGTTTAGCTTATCTATGATGCCTGAGTGTGGTATTGTGTCGAAGGCCTAGCCAAGTCCAGGTATGCTGTATGGACTGCTTTGCCCTCATCAATGGCTCTAGTGACTGTTTCAAAAAGTCAACCAGGTTTAAAAGGCAGGATCTGCCCTTTACAAAGCTGAACTGGGTGGGGTCAAGTGTAGGTCCCCTATGTCTCTGTTTATGAGTTCCATAATGATTCTTTCCATAGCTTTGCAGACCAGGCTAGTTAAGCTTATGGGGTGGTAGTTTCAGGGTCTGTAGAGGCACCCCTTGTGGAGTGGGACCACTGTTGCTACGCCAGTGTTCTGGTACATATCCCGAAGTAAGGCTAAGGTTAAATAGCATTTTTATGTGTGGGTTTAGCTCCTCTTGGAGTTCATGTAACACGCACGGGATACCGTCAGGTCCCATTGATGCTGTGTTTTTGCTTTGTTTAGGTTCTCACTCTGGACATCTGAGACAGGGAGATTACATTCAGCTGGGATAAGTATTTCTTCTTTTGGGGGTGAAGGAGGGGAGAAATTTGCACTGAACCTGTCAGGCAGAATGTTGGCAATATCTGTGGGTTCAGTGTATTTTTTGTTGTTGTGAACCAACTCTGAGCATATCTGAGGGTTTCCGCCCAGGTTTCTAACATAGCTGAAGAAGGCTTTGTGGTTATCTTTAGTGTCCTTAGCGATTTTTCTAATGGCTTGATATTTTAATAACATACATCCTAAAGGAGACATTGTATTATGTGATGGGTCAGATCAGTGCAAACTATAGTGGGGTTAGGACTTCCATGGACCTAGAAGAAATCTCCTTTATGATCAGCTGTGCCAGACAGAAGGATTTTCTGACCATTTCACACTGAGCTAATCAGAGGAAGGGCTCTGAGCTAACTAATCTGTGATATATAACATTAAGTATCCTGTTTTTTGCTTATTCCTGAGTTATTTATAGCAATTTTATTTTACTCACTGTGTGTGAGGTATTAAGTAGAATTTCCTACATTTGTTAAGCATCTGGTTGGGTTTGTTTGTTCTGATTTCCTGCTAGGAGTGTATGACATAACTTGTTTGCATTTAAAAGCATTCTCTAGAGTCTCCTTGATCCTTTATCTGTTTAAACATTTCTGCAGTTTTTTCTACCTAAGTAGTGTTGATAGTGTAGCATTGTCCATATTCAGGCTTGTGTTTTGAGCCTAGTTGTTTGCTAGTAGAGGCTGTGTGTCTGAGCACATGTCCCAGGCCATCATAGCTTAGCCAAAGCCAGTATAGCATTTCAGTGAGAGTGAATTGTTTGTGGTCATTGGCTGACTGGTGTTGCCTGGACTATGCCTTGGAGTAAGCACCTCATTGGTTCTTTCAAGCTTTTTTTAAAGTCGTTTCAGGTTTTAACTTTGTTACTTAAGAAGTTAACTTGTGACTATTTCTGCCATTTCACTCTGAGCTAATCGGAGGAAGTCAGAGGAAGGGCTCTGAGCTAACTAATCTGTGATATATAACATTAAATATCCTGTTTTTTGCTTATTTCTGAGTTATTTATAGCACTTTTTTTTACTCAGTGTGTGTGAGGTATTAAGTAGAATTTTCTACAATTGTATACTTGGTGGCTTTGCAGTTGCCCACCCCTACTGTACATTTGATCTGGGACACTCTTTACAGTCTAGTGTCATTACCTCATTAGACCTAATCCAGGGAAAACATTTGAGAAAGCCAACCCAGTAAGCTTCTGCTCATCCTTTCTCCTTTCCACTTTACACAAAAAAAAAAAAAATTCTAAGCTTGTTTCCTGCCTTTCCTATAAGTTGTCTAGACCAGATACAGATTTGCTGTATCCAGGACTGTTTGTAAGCTTTTGAGCCCCCAATCCTTTCTGTGCTGGAGGGAAGCCTTCTAGCTTAATTTTGTTTCTTAGAACTAGCCAGTTTTCTAGTTTCAATACTTAAATCTGTTTCTTTGAGCTCAGCACTTGTTTAGAACTCATTGCAAGCACTAAATAAGCTACAAATTACTACAGCACACAACTTTCCTCAGTTGTCTAGAGGAAAACAGTTTTTAGTACTTAATAAATAAGCACCTATCCAGGCATGTCTAAAGGTCAGCTCCCGGTGTTTTCTTCTGTCTACCTGATGAATCTGGGCATCTTGGGGCAATGCAGCAATTGCCTCATGTACAAAGACAACCCTCTCCTCCTACCACCCAACACTACAACCTGTGAGAGATGCACTTATATAACCAATCTGGAAGCAAAGCTCTCTTCACCCAAGACTGGACTAGACAGTCAAGAGGAGAAGGTAAAGACTTGCACCACACCACATTCATCACATAGTCCCTCAGAACCTACACCACCAAAACACACACATAAAAACACAAAACACGTACACCTACATTCACGTAGGCTCTCAAACAAAATCTACCCAAGCAAAAGGGACCTCAAAAGCAGAAACGCAAGCAACCTCCACCCCCCAACACAACCCAAATGACACATAGCCCACAAACTCAGTGTGCCACTCAATCACAGCCCATAAGGCATAACAATGTACCCAACCCTCTAGTCATAGGTGACTCTATAGTCAGGCACACTGATGTTCCATTCACCAGGCTAAACAAGGAGAAAGTTACTGTCAGCTGCCTGTCAGGTGCCAGGATCTGCCACATAATGCATGCACTCAGGTCACTCCACAGTAAGAACAAATATGACTCTGTCATTGTCCATGTTGGTGTGAATGACCTGAGACGTACCTCCCTGGACTAAAGAGACATGGAGGAGCTTTCTGATCTTGTAGCCCAGGCAAGTATGACCCTAGCCCTGAGTAGCATCCTGCCATCACCCAGAATGATACCACAGTACAAGGACAAAATGATTGACTTCAACAATTGGCTAAGCTTCTGGTGTCATTCTAAGGGGATCCAGTATCTGTCTGCCTGGGATGACATGATTGAGAAACCACGATGCTTTGCCAGAGATGGCCTGCACCTGTCTCCCTTGGGATTCCGGATAGTTGCTAAGGCTCTTGCCACCCCTATAGTGTCTGTTTTAGGCAAGATTCAAATGACAAATTCACCACTGTAACAGAAACAAGCAAGCAAAATCTGAGGGTAATGCTATTTAATGCTAGAAGTCTAAACCTCAAAATGCACTCACTTGAGGCACTCCTTAAAATGGAGAACATTGACATCTGTGCATTGACAGAGACCTGGTTCAAGGCTTCATAGAGCACCCCTGCATTACCAGGCTATAATTTATACCACACATTTCGACCATCTAACCTGGACCAAAGCACTAAAGGCGGAGGCGTGTCCATATTCATTAAGAATATCCACACCTCCAGGCTAGTTGCTCAGCATAATGCATCTGAGATTATCCAAGTGCAACTAACTCTGGGCAAGACCGCAATGCAAATTGGAGCTTGTTACAGATCCCCCACCATGCCCCAGGATTCCCACTCCTCATTTCTTGATACACTGGAAAATATTAGGGTACAACCTAACACCCTAATAATGGGTGATTTCAACTACCCCACCATTAACTGGGAAAACTACTCATGTACCAACTCTTGTGTTCAATGTTTTCTGGAATTCAGAAATTCCAATGCCTTGGATCAACTTATCCACACCCCCACCAGGGGCAGCAATATGCTAGACCTGGTCATTACCAACATGGGCAAACGGTGTTCCACACCAGAGGTCAATTCCTTGTTGGTCAGATCCGACCACAAGCAAATCACCCTAGACATCCACATCCCACCCCCACCCCCCATTAGGGAAACCACCGCAAAAAATTTCTTCAAAGCCAACTTTACGCTTCTTAAGACAGAGGTGGCCAACTTCACGACACCTATGCTGACGGACAATAGAGATATGACTGCTGAATCCCATACAATTGCACTTTATAAGCACTTACACAAGTGCATGGATTGTGCAATCCCTAAAAGAACCAAGATGCTATCTCTAAAAAATGAAGCCAATCTGGTGGTCCCCTGCTATAAACAAACTCTACAACAGAAGAAAGAAACTGTTGCAAAAAAGAGTAAAATCCCTTGATTGTAGGAACTCCATGGTCAGTCTCAGTAGGATGCTGAGATCCCTCATAAAATCCTCCAAAACTAGTTACGAAAACAAAATCTCCACTGATTCTAAAGACAACCACAAAGCATTCTATAGCTATGTCAAGAATCTCAATGGCAACACTCAGATCTGCTCTGAGTTACAGCACAATGGCACTAAATATACAGAACCAACTGATATTGCCAACAACCTGGCAGATAGGTTCAGTGCTAACTTTACCCCTCTCTCATCCCCTAAAGGGCCCATCTCTATATCAGAAGAATGCAAAGTACCTGTAATCATGGCTGCACAGGTAAAAAACACACTCTTCAAAGCCAAGAACACAGCATCCATGGGACCTGACAACATCCCAGGCTGCGTTCTACATGAACGACAGAACGAACTGGCACCCCACCTAAGTACCATGTTCAATCATAGCCTCACCTCAGGCTTTGTGCCCACTGAATGGTGCACATGAATGGTTATTCCCACTCCACAAAGGGGGAGCCACCACGGACCCCGGGAACTACCACCCCATTAGCCTGACAAGCCTGGTCTGCAAGGCTATGGAGCATATCATCATGGAACTTATAAACAATGACATTGGTAATCTCCAAACTCTGAACCCTACCCAAGTCGGGTTTTTAAAAGGCAGATCATGTCTCCTAAACCTGATAGACTTCTTTGAAGCGGTCACCAAAGCCGTAGATGAGGGTAAGGTGGTTCACACAGCCTATCTAGATCTTGCCGAGGCTTTCAACACCATCCTCCACTCTGGAATTATAGACAAACTCACTAAACTAGGTATAAATCTCTATGTCACAAGATGGGTTGTCAACTGGCTCACTGACAGAACTCAATGTG
>NW_025061447.1:0-9431 GCF_019279795.1 Protopterus annectens | reverse complement strand
AAAAGTATATTTCTTGGATTTTAACCTCCTGTTTTTTTGGACTAGTTTATTTTTTAAACAATTTTTTTGGAAAAATTTTAAATTTTTATTTCACTGGTTTTTTTTGATAATTTATCATTTCTTGGCATTTTAAAACTTTTTTTTAACCAATTCTTGTTTATTTTGCTGGATTTAAAAATAGTTTCTGTTTGTAAATTCTTGCATTCACTGTGAAAATTCCTGGGTTCTGGACAGTGCTGATTCTCAAACAATCTGAAAAATATATTTGTTGATTGATAAGTATATTTTCCTTGGCATTTCTTAAAGCTTTGTTTGGAGTTCTGAATTGTCTTAATTTTGCCTGACTGAATTGTTTTATATATTTTCACAGCATTGTTTTCTGTTCTCATCTGCTCCTGAAAGCTTACCCTATTTTGTCCCAGGTGTGGATTTTATAAAACTGGTGCCTAACAACTTCATGTAATCTGATGTCTGGTGCTTACAAAGTCTTGCTGATTTAAAATAGTTCTCTCTGCTTGTAAATTCTTTTGCATTCACTGTTGGAAACTCCTGGAGATCTAAAGCTAATACGTTGATTCTCAAAGAATCTGGAATTATATCGCTGATTGACAAGTTAATGGTGTGTTTCTATTGAGCATTTTAACATTTCAGAGTTCTGCGTTGTCTTAATTTTTCCAAACTGAATTGTTTCCTATATATTTTCGGCATTGTTTTCACCATTACTCATCTGTCAATCTGGAAACTGTTTACCATGCTATTTCTGACTGGTGGAGTTTATAAAACACACGGTCTAAGCTTCACACTTCGTGTTCGGTGTTATCTGATTTGTAGCTTTCTGTAGCTTGCTGATTTAAAAATAGTTTCTGTTTGTAAATTCTTGCATTCACTGTTGGAAACTCCTGGGTTCTGGCTAGTGTGATTCTCAAACAATCTGGAAATATATAGTTGATTGCTAAGTATATTTCTGGGCATTTTAACTTTTCAGAGTTCTGAATTGTCTTAATTTTGCCTGACTGAATTGTTTTATATATTTCCTGGCATTGTTTTCTGTTTTCATCTGTCCTGAAACTGCTTACCCCCTATTTCTGAGGTGGAGTTTATAAAACTGGTCTAATAACTTTTCTGTTATCAGATTGCTTCAAGGCTTGCTGATTTAAAAATAGTTTCTTTTTGTAAATTTTTGCATTCACTGTTGGAAACTCCTGGATTCTGGCTAGTGTGATTCTCAAACAATCTGAAAATATATCACTGATTGATAAGTATATTTCTTGCCATTTTAAACTTTCAGAGTTCTAAGTTGTCTTAATTTTGCCTGAATTAATTGTTTTATATATTTTCCGGCATTGCTTTCTGTTTTCATCTGTCCTGAAACTGTTTACCCCTTATTTCTGAGGAGGAGTTTATAAAACTGGTCAAACAGCCTCTGAGTAATCTGATTGCTTCAAGGCTTGCTGATTTAAAAAGGTTTCTGTTTGTAAATTCTTGCATTCACTGTTGGAAATTCCTATGTTCTGGCTGGTGTGATTCTCAAACAATCTGAAAACATATCACTGATTGATAAGTATATTTCTAGGCATTTTAAACTTTCAGAGCTCTGAATTGTCTTAATTTTGCCTGACTGATTTATTTTATATAATTTCTGGCATTGCTTTCTGTTCTCATCTGTCCTGAAACTGCTTGCCCTCTATTTCTGAGGTGGAGTTTATAAAACTGGTCTAACAGCTTCTGTGTTATCTGATTTCTTCAAGGCTTGCTGATTTAAAATTAGTTTCTGTTTGTAAATTATTGCATTCACTGTTGGAAACTACGGGGTTCTGGCTTGTGTAATTCTCAAAAAATCAAAAATATATCGCTGATTGATAAGAATACTTCCAGGCATTTTAACCATTGAGAGTTCTGCCTTGTCTTAATTTTGCCTGACTGAATTGTTTCATATATAGTATGGCATTATTTTCTGTTCTTATCTGTCCTGAAATTGCTTACCCACTATTTCTGAGGCAGAGTTTATAAAACTGATCTAACAGCTTCTGTGTTATCTGATTGCTTCATGCTTTGCTGATATAAAAGAGTTTCTGTTTGTAAATTCTTGCATTCCCTGTTGGAAACTTCTGGGTTCTGGCTGGTGTGATTCTCAAACAATATGTAAATATATCGCTGATTGATAAGTACATTTCTTGGCATTTTAACCTTTCAGAGTTCTGCATTGTCTTAATTTTGCCTGACTGAATTGTTTTATATATTTTTTGCATTGTTTCCTGTTCTCATCTGTCCTGAAACTGCTTACTCCCTATTTCTGATATGGAGTTTATAAAACTGGTCTAAAAGCTTCTGTGTTATCTGATTGCTTCAAGGCTTGCCGATTTAAAAATAGTTTCTGTTTGGAAATTCTTCCATTCACTTTTGGAAATCCTGGGTTTTGGCTAGTGTGATTCTGAAACAATCTGTAAATACATCACTGATTGATAAGTATATTTCTTGGCAATTTAACCTTTCAGAGTTCTGCATTGTCTTAATTTTGCCTAACTGAATTGATTTATATATTTTCCGGCATTGTTTTCTGTTCTCATCTGTCTTAAAACTGCTTACCCCAATTTCTGAGGTGGAGTTTATAAAACTGGTATAACCACTTCTGTGCAATTTGATTGCTTCAAGGCTTGCTGATTTAAAAAAAGTTTCTGTTTGTAAATTCTTGCATTCACTGTTGGAAACTCCTGGGTTCTGGCTAGTGTGATTCTCAAACAATCTGAAAATATATCACTGATTGATAAGTATATTTCTGAGCATTTTAAATGTTCATAGGTCTGAATTGCTTTAATTTTACCTACTGAATTGTTTTATATATTTTCTGGCATTGTTTTCTGTTCTCATCTGTCCTGAAACTGCTTAGCCCCTATTTGTCAGGTGGAGTTTAAAAAATTGGTCTAATAGCTTCTGTGGTAGTTATCTGATTGCTTCAAGGCTTGCTAATTTAAAAATATTTTCTGATTGTTAATTCTTGCATTCACTGTTGGAAACTCCTGGGTTCTGTCTAGTGTGATTCTCAAACAATCTGGAAATATATCAATGATTGATAAGTATATTTCTGGGCATTTTAACCTTTCTGAGTTCTGCGTTGTCTTAATTTTGCCTAACTGAATTGTTTTATATATTTTCTGGCATTGTTTTCTGTTCTCATCTGTCCTGAAACTGCTTACCTCCTATTTCTGAGGTGGAGTTTATAAAACTGGTCTAATAGCTTCTGTGTTATCTGATTGCTTCAAGGCTTCTTGATTTAAAAATAGTTTCTGTTTGTAAATTCTTGCATTCACTGTTGGAAACTCCTGTGTTCAAGATAGTGTGATTCTCAAACATTCTGGAAATATATCACTGATTGATAAGTATAATTCGGGCATTTTAAACGTTCATAGGTCTGAATTGCCTTAATTTTGCCTACTGAGTTGTTTTATATATTTTTCCGCATTGTTTTTTATTCTCATCTGTACTAAAGCTGCTTAACCCCTTTTTCTGAAGTGGAGTTTATAAAACTGGTCTAACAGCTTCTCTGTTATCTGATTGCTTCAAGGCTTGCTGATTTAAAATAGTTTCTCTTTCTAAATGCTTGCATTCACTGTTAGAAACTCCTGGGTTAAAGCTAGTGTGATTCTCAAACATTCTGGAAATATATCACTGATTGATAAGTATATTTCTTGGCATTTTAACCATTCACCATTCTTTAATGTCTTAATTTTTCCAGACTTAATTGTTTTGTATACTTCCCGGCACTGTTTTCTGTTCTCATCTGTCCAAAAACTGTTTACCCCCTATTTCTGATGTGGAAGTTATAAAACTGGTCTAAAAGCTTCTGTGTTATCTGATTGCTTCAAGCTTTGCTGATATAAAGAGTTTCTGTTTGTAAATTCTTGCATTCCCTGTTGGAAACTTCTGGGTTCTAGCTAGTGTGATTCTCAAACAATTAATTTTCCCTGACTGAATTGCTTTATACATTTTTTGCATTGTTTTCTGTTCTCATCTGTCCTGAAACTACTTACTCCCTATTTCTGATATGGAGTTTATAAAACTGGTCTAACAGCTTCTGTGTTATCTGATTGCTACAAGGCTTGCTGATTTAAAAATAGTTTCTGTTTGGAAATTCTTGCATTCACTGTTGGAAATTCCTGGGTTCTGGCTAGTGTGATTCTCAAAAAATCTGAAAATATATCGCTGATTGATAAGTATATTTCTTGGCATTTTAAACTTTCAGAGTTCTGAATTGTCTTAATTTTGCCTGACTGAATTATTTTATATATTTTCTGGCATTGTTTTTTGTTCTCATCTGTCCTGAAACTGCTTACCACCTATTTCTGAGGCAGATTTTATAAAACTGGTCTAACAGCTTCTGCGTAATCTGATTGCTTCAAAGCTTGCTGATTTAAAAATAGTTTCTGTTTGTAAATTCTTCCATTCACTGTTGGAAACTCCTGGGATCTGGCTAATTTGATTCTCAAAGAATCTGGAATTATATCGCTGATTGACAAGAATATTTCCTGGCATTTTAACATTTCAGAGTTCTGCATTGTCTTAATTTTGCCAAACTGAATTGTTTTATATATTTTCTGGCATTGTTTTCTTTTCTCATCTCTCCTGAAACTGCTTACCTCCTATTTCTGAGGTGGAGTTTATAAAACTGGTCTAATAGCTTCTGTGTTATCTGATTGCTTCAAGGCTTGCTGATTTAGAAGAAGTTTCTGTTTGTAAATTCTTGCATTCACTGTTGGAAACTCCTGGGTTCTGGCTAGTGTGATTTTCAAACAATCTGGAAATATATAGTTGATTGCTAAGTATATTTCTGGGCATTTTAACTTTTCAGAGTTCTGAATTGTCTTAATTTTGCCTGACTGAATTGTTTTATATATTTCCTGGCATTGTTTTCTGTTTTCATCTGTCCTGAAACTGCTTACCCCCTATTTCTGAGGTGGAGTTTATAAAACTGGTCTAATAACTTTTCTGTTATCAGATTGCTTCAAGGCTTGCTGATTTAAAAATAGTTTCTTTTTGTAAATTTTGCATTCACTGTTGGAAACTCCTGGATTCTGGCTAGTGTGATTCTCAAACAATCTGAAAATATATCACTGATTGATAAGTATATTTCTTGCCATTTTAAACTTTCAGAGTTCTAAGTTGTCTTAATTTTGCCTGAATTAATTGTTTTATATATTTTCCGGCATTGCTTTCTGTTTTCATCTGTCCTGAAACTGTTTACCCCTTATTTCTGAGGTGGAGTTTATAAAACTGGTCTAACAGCCTCTGAGTAATCTGATTGCTTCAAGGCTTGCTGATTTAAAAAGGTTTCTGTTTGTAAATTCTTGCATTCACTGTTGGAAATTCATATGTTCTGGCTGGTGTGATTCTCAAACAATCTGAAAACATATCACTGATTGATAAGTATATTTCTAGGCATTTTAAACTTTCAGAGCTCTGAATTGTCTTAATTTTGCCTGACTGATTTATTTTATATAATTTCTGGCATTGCTTTCTGTTCTCATCTGTCCTGAAACTGCTTGCCCTCTATTTCTGAGGTGGAGTTTATAAAACTGGTCTAACAGCTTCTGTGTTATCTGATTTCTTCAAGGCTTGCTGATTTAAAATTAGTTTCTGTTTGTAAATTATTGCATTCACTGTTGGAAACTACGGGGTTCTGGCTTGTGTAATTCTCAAAAAATCAAAAAATATATCGCTGATTGATAAGAATACTTCCAGGCATTTTAACCATTGAGAGTTCTGCCTTGTCTTAATTTTGCCTGACTGAATTGTTTCATATATAGTATGGCATTATTTTCTGTTCTTATCTGTCCTGAAATTGCTTACCCACTATTTCTGAGGCAGAGTTTATAAAACTGATCTAACAGCTTCTGTGTTATCTGATTGCTTCAAGCTTTGCTGATATAAAAAGAGTTTCTGTTTGTAAATTCTTGCATTCCCTGTTGGAAACTTCTGGGTTCTGGCTGGTGTGATTCTCAAACAATATGTAAATATATCGCTGATTGATAAGTACATTTCTTGGCATTTTAACCTTTCAGAGTTCTGCATTGTCTTAATTTTGCCTGACTGAATTGTTTTATATATTTTTTGCATTGTTTCCTGTTCTCATCTGTCCTGAAACTGCTTACTCCCTATTTCTGATATGGAGTTTATAAAACTGGTCTAAAAGCTTCTGTGTTATCTGATTGCTTCAAGGCTTGCCGATTTAAAAATAGTTTCTGTTTGGAAATTCTTCCATTCACTTTTGGAAATCCTGGGTTTTGGCTAGTGTGATTCTGAAACAATCTGTAAATACATCACTGATTGATAAGTATATTTCTTGGCAATTTAACCTTTCAGAGTTCTGCATTGTCTTAATTTTGCCTAACTGAATTGATTTATATATTTTCCGGCATTGTTTTCTGTTCTCATCTGTCTTAAAACTGCTTACCCCAATTTCTGAGGTGGAGTTTATAAAACTGGTATAACCACTTCTGTGCAATTTGATTGCTTCAAGGCTTGCTGATGTAAAAATTGTTTCTGTTTGTAAATTCTTGCATTCACTGTTGGAAACTCCTGGGTTCTGGCTAGTGTGATTCTCAAACAATCTGAAAATATATCACTGATTGATAAGTATAATTCTGAGCATTTTAAATGTTCGTAGGTCTGAATTGCTTTAATTTTACCTACTGAATTGTTTTATATATTTTCTGGCATTGTTTTCTGTTCTCATCTGTCCTGAAACTGCTTAGCCCCTATTTGTCAGGTGGAGTTTAAAAAATTGGTCTAATAGCTTCTGTGGTAGTTATCTGATTGCTTCAAGGCTTGCTAATTTAAAAATATTTTCTGATTGTTAATTCTTGCATTCACTGTTGGAAACTCCTGGGTTCTGTCTAGTGTGATTCTCAAACAATCTGGAAATATATCAATGATTGATAAGTATATTTCTGGGCATTTTAACCTTTCTGAGTTCTGCGTTGTCTTAATTTTGCCTAACTGAATTGTTTTATATATTTTCTGGCATTGTTTTCTGTTCTCATCTGTCCTGAAACTGCTTACCTCCTATTTCTGAGGTGGAGTTTATAAAACTGGTCTAATAGCTTCTGTGTTATCTGATTGCTTCAAGGCTTCTTGATTTAAAAATAGTTTCTGTTTGTAAATTCTTGCATTCACTGTTGGAAACTCCTGTGTTCAAGATAGTGTGATTCTCAAACATTCTGGAAATATATCACTGATTGATAAGTATATTTCCGGGCATTTTAAACGTTCATAGGTCTGAATTGCCTTAATTTTGCCTACTGAGTTGTTTTATATATTTTCCGCATTGTTTTTTATTCTCATCTGTACTAAAGCTGCTTAACCCCTTTTTCTGAAGTGGAGTTTATAAAACTGGTCTAACAGCTTCTCTGTTATCTGATTGCTTCAAGGCTTGCTGATTTAAAATAGTTTCTCTTTCTAAATGCTTGCATTCACTGTTAGAAACTCCTGGGTTAAAGCTAGTGTGATTCTCAAACATTCTGGAAATATATCACTGATTGATAAGTATATTTCTTGGCATTTTAACCATTCACCATTCTTTAATGTCTTAATTTTTCCAGACTTAATTGTTTTGTATACTTCCCAGCACTGTTTTCTGTTCTCATCTGTCCAAAAACTGTTTACCCCCTAATTCTGATGTGGAAGTTATAAAACTGGTCTAAAAGCTTCTGTGTTATCTGATTGCTTCAAGCTTTGCTGATATAAAAGAGTTTCTGTTTGTAAATTCTTGCATTCCCTGTTGGAAACTTCTGGGTTCTAGCTAGTGTGATTCTCAAACAATTAATTTTCCCTGACTGAATTGCTTTATATATTTTTGCATTGTTTTCTGTTCTCATCTGTCCTGAAACTACTTACTCCCTATTTCTGATATGGAGTTTATAAACTGGTCTAACAGCTTCTGTGTTATCTGATTGCTACAAGGCTTGCTGATTTAAAAATAGTTTCTGTTTGGAAATTCTTGCATTCACTGTTGGAAATTCCTGGGTTCTGGCTAGTGTGATTCTCAAAAAATCTGAAAATATATCGCTGATTGATAAGTATATTTCTTGGCATTTTAAACTTTCAGAGTTCTGAATTGTCTTAATTTTGCCTGACTGAATTATTTTATATATTTTCTGGCATTGTTTTTTGTTCTCATCTGTCCTGAAACTGCTTACCACCTATTTCTGAGGGGATTTTTTAAAACTGGTCTAACAGCTTCTGTGTAATCTGATTGCTTCAAGGCTTTCTGATTGAAAAATAGTTTCTGTTTGTAAATTCTTGCATTCACTGTTCGAAACTCCTGGGTTCTGGCTAATTTGATTCTCAAAGAATCTGGAATTATATCGCTGATTGATAAGTATATTTCTGAACATTTTAATCTTTCAGAGTTCTGCATTGTCTTAATTTTAGCTAACTGAATTGTTTCATACATTTTCTGGCATTATTTTCTGTTCTCATCTGTCCTGAATTTGCTTAACCACTTTTTCTGAGACGGAGTTTATAAAACTGGTCTAACAGCTTCTGTGTTATCTGATTGCTTCAAGCTTTGCTGATATAAAGATATTTTTTTGTAAATTCTTGCATTGCCTGTCGGAAACTTGTGAGTTCTGGCTAGTGTGATTCTCAAACAATCTGGAAATATATTGCTGATTGATAAGTATATTTCTGGGCATTTTAAATTTCAGAGTTCTGCATTTTCTTAATTTTGCCTGACTGAATTGTTTTATAAACTTTCTTGCATTGTTTTCTGTTCTCATCTGTCCTGAAACTGCTTACTCCCTATTTCTGAGGTGAAGTTTATAAAACTGTTCTAACAGCTTCTGTGTTATCTGATTGCTTCAAGGCTTGCTGATTTAAAAATAGTTTCTGTTTGGAAATAATTCTTGGATTCACTGTTGGAAATCCTGGGTTCTGGCTAGTTTGATTCTGAAACAATCTATAAATATATCGCTGATTGATAAGTATATTTATTGGCATTCTAACCTTTCAGAGTTCTGCATTGTCTTAATTTTGCAAGACTGAATTGTTTTATATATTTTCTGGCATTGTTTTCTGTTCTCATCTGTCTTAAAACTGCTTACCCCAATTTCTGAGGTGGAGTTTATAAAACTGGTATAACCACTTCTGTGCAATTTGATTGCTTCAAGGCTTGCTGATTTAAAAAAAGTTTCTGTTTGCAAATTCTTGCATTCACTGTTGGAAAGTCCTGGGTTCTGGACAATGTGATTCTCAAATAATCTGGAATTATATCGCTGATTGACAAGAATATTTCCTGGCATTTTAACATTTCAGAGTTCTGCCTTGTCTTAATTTTGCCTGACTGAATTGTTTCATATATATTATGGCATTATTTTCTGTTTCTTATCTGTCCTGAAACTGCTTAGCCTCTGTTTCCTGAGGCAAGTTTATAAAAC
>NW_025061446.1:0-4143 GCF_019279795.1 Protopterus annectens | reverse complement strand
AGCTACACACCAAGAGGTTACCGTAGGTAACACGCAACCAGATTAAGTGGAGTAACACGAAAGAAAAGCACTGCTAAAACCCAAGCAATATCCAAGAGTAAAACAGCTACATATCAAGAGTGTTAGTATGTACAAAAGCAAAAAGGAAAGAGTGCTCACACAGTCATATACCAAGAGTAAACAACAGTCACACAACAAGAGGTATACTGAGTACACCAGCAAAAGATCACGCTGCCAATAGGCAGAATACGGAGAGTAACACACTGCACAACATACAGGAGGTTCCAGTAATACACACCAAGAGTGTATCAAGATGCTGCACGTCAAGCACGCTCCAAAGAGAGAAAAACCAACTACACACAAGGGTATCACAGTGATAATCAACCGAAGCAGCTACAACACCACAGGGATATTATCATGGAGTGAGAAACCCCCAACAGACACAGGTCAGATTCATCAGCTGCAAGAGTGAGAAAAGCACTGACACACCAGCAGGATATACCAGGAAGAGTACAAAAGCAACTACAGTCATAGAGGCTGTCAGATTCATAATGGCCAAGAGGAAAAGCACTGCTACACACACCCCAGGCGGGATATTACCAGTGAGAGTAACACAACAGCAACTACAGTATCATAGAGTGCTGTCAGCGTATGTTATATCACGCTGGCCAAGAGTGAGAAAAGCACTGCTACACACACACCACAGGCGGGATATTACCACTGAGAGTAACAGAACACCAACTACAGTATCATAGAGCGTTGTCAGCGTATGTCATATCACGCTGGCCAGGAGTGAGAAAAGCACTGCTACACACACCAAAGGCAGGATATTACCAGTGAGAGTAACACAACAGTAACTACAGTATCATAGAGTGCTGTCAGCGTATATGTCATATCACTGGCCAAGAGTGAGAAAAGCACTGCTACACACCACAGGCAGGATATTACCAGTGAGAGTAACACAACACCAACTACAGTATCATAGAGTGCGGTCAGCATAGTTCATATCACGCTGGCCAAGAGTGAGAAAAGCACTGCTACACACACAGGCAGGATATTACCAGTGAGTAAAACAACAGCAACTACAGTATCATAGAGTGCTGTCAGTCTATGTCATATCACAGTGAGAAACGCACTGCTACACACACAGGCAGGATATTACCAGTGAGAGTAACACAACAGCAAGTACAGTATCATAGAGCGCTGTCAGCGTATGTCATATCACGCTGGCCAAGAGTGAGAAAAGCATTGCTACACACCACAGGCAGGATATTACCAGTGAGAGTAACACAACACCAACTACAGTATCATAGAGTGCTGTCAGCGTATATCATATCACGCTGACCAAGAGTGAGAAAAGCACTGCTACACACACCACAGGCAGGATATTACCAGTGAGAGTAACACAACAGTAACTACAGTATCATATAGCGCTGTCGGATGTCATATCAGCTGGCCAAGAGTGAGAAAAGCACTGCTACACACACAGGCAGGATATTACCAGTGAGAGTAACACAAAACAACTACAGTATCATAGAGTGCTGTCAGCGTCATATCACGCTGGCCAAGAGTGAGAAAGCACTGCTACACACACCAGGCAGGATATTACCAGTGAGAGTAACACAACACCACAGTATCATAGAGCTGTCAGCGTATGTCATATCACGCTGGCCAAGAGTGAGAAAAGCACTGCTACACACACCACAGGCAGGATAATACCAGTGAGAGTAACACAACAGCAACTACAGTGTCATAGAGTGCTGTCAGCGTATGTCATATCACGCTGGCCAAGAGTGAGAAAAGCACTGCTACACACACAGCAGATATTACCAGTGAGAGTAACACAACAGCAACGTATCATAGAGTGCTGTCAGATGTCATATCGCTGGCCAAGAGTGAGAAAAGCACTGCTACACACTACAGGCAGGATATTACGAGTCAGAGTAACACAACACCACAGTATCATAGAGTGCTGTCAGCGATGTCATATCACGCTGGCCAAGAGTGAAAAGCACTGCTACACACCCACAGGCAGGATATTACCAGTGAGTAACACAACACCAACTACAGTATCATAGAGTGCTGTCAGCGTCATATCAGGCTGGCCAAGGGCGAGAAAAGCATTGCTACACAGGCCACAGGCAGGATATTACCAGTGAGAGTAACACAGCAACCAGTATCATAGAGTGCTCAGTCATATCATATCACTGGCCAAGAGTTAGAAAAGCACTGCTACACACACCACAGGCAGGATATTACCAGTGAGAGTAACACAACAGTAACTACAGTATCATAGAGTGCTGTCAGCGTATGTCATATCACGCTGGCCAAGAGTGAGAAAAGCACTGCTACACACCTCAGGTGGGATATTACCAGTGAGAGTAACACAACAGTAACTACAGTATCACAGAGTGCTGTCAGCGTATGTCATATCACGCTGGCCAAGAGTGAGAAAAGCACTGCTACACAGAACACAGGCAGGATATTACCAGTGAGAGTAACACAACAGCAACTACAGTATCATAGAGTGCTGTCAGCGTATGTCATATCACGCTGGCCAAGAGTGAGAAAAGCACTGCTACACACCACAGGCAGGATATTACCAGTGAGAGTAACACAACAGCAACTACAGTATCATAGAGTGCTGTCAGCGTATGTCATATCACGCTGGCAAGGAGTGAGAAAAGCACTGCTACACCACACACCTCAGGTGGGATATTACCAGTGAGAGTAACACAACAGCAACTACAGTATCATAGAGTGCTGTCAGCGTATGTCATATCACGCTGGCCAAGAGTGAGAAAAGCACTGCTACACACACCCCAGGTGGGATATTACCAGTGAGAGTAACACAACAGCAACTACAGTATCATAGAGTGCTGTCAGCGTATGTCATATCACGCTGGCCAAGAGTGAGAAAAGCACTGCTACACACACCACAGGCAGGATGTTACCTGTGAGAGTAAGACAACAGCAACTACATTATCATAGATTGCAGTCAGCGTATGCCATATCATGCTGGCCAAGAGTGGGAAAAGCACTGCTGCACACACCACAGGCTGGATATTACCAGTGAGAGAAACACAACACCAACTACAGTATCATAGAGTGCTGTCATATAATATATGGCCAAGAGTGAGAAAAGCACTGCTACACACAACACAGGCAGGATATTACCAGTGAGAGTAACACAACAGCAAGTACAGTATCATAGAGCGCTGTCAGCGTATGTCATATCACGCTGGCCAAGAGTGAGAAAAGCACTGCTACACAGAACACAGGCAGGATATTACCAGTGAGAGTAACACAACAGCAAATACAGTATCATAGAGTGCTGTCAGCGTATGTCATATCACGCTGGCCAAGAGTGAGAAAAGCACTGCTACACACACCACAGGCAGGATATTACCAGTGAGAGTAACACAACAGCAACTACAGTATCATAGAGCGCTGTCAGCGTATCACGCCCCAAGAGTGAGAAAAGCACTGCTACACACACCACAGGTAGGATATTACCAGTGAGAGTAACACAACACCATCTACAGTATCATAGAGTGCTGTCAGCGTATGTCATATCACGCTGGCCAAGAGTGAGAAAAGCACTGCTACACACACCACAGGCAGGATATTACCAGTGAGAGTAACAGAACAGCAACTACTGTATCATGAAACGCCAGCGTATGTATATCATACTGGCAAGGGTAGAAAAAGCACTACTGCACACACCACAGACGGGATATTACCAGTGAGTAACACAGCAGTAGCTACGAGGTATCATAGAGTGCTGTCAGTGTGTATGTCATATCATGCGGCAAAAGGTAGAAAAAACGCTGCTACACACACCCCAGGTGGGATATTACCAGTGGTAACACAACACCAACTACAATTATCATAGAGTGCTGTCAGCGTATGTCATATCAAGCTGGCCAAGAGTGAGAAAAGCACTGCTACACACACCCCAGGCAGGATATTACCAGTGAGAGTAACACAACAGTAACTACAGTATCATAGAGTGCTGTCAGCGTATGTCATATCACGCTGGCCAAGAGTGAGAAAAGCACTGCTACACACACCACAGGCAGGATATTACCAGAGAGAGTAACAGCAACTACAGTATCATAGAGTGCTGTCACCGTATGTCAT
>NW_025061445.1:0-7332 GCF_019279795.1 Protopterus annectens | reverse complement strand
GCACTACCGAATCGAGACAAAAAATGACGTCTTTACACCCGAATATCCTTTCTCTCAGACCGGATTCTCTCAGGCCCAGAAGCCAGGCCACTCCTAGGAAATCTGCTTCTAGCCACCATCTTGCTACTGCTCCACCACCCCAAGCGCAAATGCTTAAAATGGTGGAGGATCTCATCCCCCTTATCTGGGGTAGTCAGGCCACTTACTACTAAAAAAAGGCACTCTTCCCCAGAAGTTATGACAGAACAGGATTCTGAGGAATCTGACTATTCAGTTATTGAAAAGTAACAGCATCCCTTAACTGCTTATGACTATTCAGATGCAGAGGAATCCATCCCTTCTGCCTCCCCACCAGAGGACCTTTCCTTTGGGGAAACCCTTCACTCCCTCAGGGAATTTTTCCAGTGGGAATCTCAGGGCTTCCCACACTCTAAGAAAAGACTTGGAGAGTTTCTGGACCTGCCCCAGCACAGACCCCTGGCCACCCCCCTATCTTAGAAGTGGTGGATGATGTTTTCCATGAATCCAGCGTGTAGCCCCTGACACCTTCCCTCCTGCAACCCAGTAAACCTAACCGGTACTACAGAGTACCGGATTCTCACAAATACCTGTACAGAAATCCTGCTGCAGACCCAGAAGTCATTACGCAGGGACCTAAAGGAGCTAAGACTAGTTCTGCCAAGAATCCTCTTCCTTCTGACAAGGACTCCAGAGCTCTGGACAGATGCAGTAAAAAAGTATGCACCTCTGCAACCTTAGCTGTCAGAGCACTCAATTGTCAGTTCCATATGTTAAAATATCAACAGCACACTTTGGAACAATTAAAACAGAAGATTGCTACATTTCCTGACTGTGCCAGTTCAAAAGAGTTAGCAGATTTACTACACTCTGTTTGTCAAGTGGCCAAACACTCTGTGGATATGACACCCTAGAAGCCTCTAGCAGGGCAGCAGTGACGGGATCTGTTATTAGGAGACATGCATGGCTGAAGGAACAACCTCTCCCTGATCATGTCAAGTCTAAGCTTATTGATGCACTCCTAGATAGGGAGTGCTTCTTTGGGGAAAAAGCAGAAGAGGGGCTTAAAAAGCCAGAATACAAAGCAACAAGGGTAAGACTATTCAAAAGTAAAAGATTTCTTTCAAGTTCAAACCCCCCCCCACCACCACCACCACCACCACCAGACTCAGCAGGAACTTTCCCTCCAAGCACTGGGCCTTCCCCTGCACCTAGCAGACAGAACCAAGGTAATTCATGAGGGACAGATCTATCCAGGGCCCTATCCCAGGGCCAGCAGCATAAACAAGGGCCACTGCCATCTCTAAGGCAGGAGTTCTAAGCCAAATTTCATGGCAAAACGCAATGACTACTTAACCCCCTGCCCTCCCATCTCATCAAAAACTAGAAGGAAGGGCTCTCCTTCAAAGACACCATTTGTAACAGTGACCAATGGGTCTTGAAGATTATTTCTCAGGGATACAAATTCCTCTTTCAGCTTAACTCCCAATTCCCAGATGGTACCTGACTTGCCTCCAAATCAGTGGGCAGAGGCATTGAACAGGTCCAAATTCTCATCCCAGGGGGCAGTGGAACCCTGTCCCCTCAGGATCAACACACAGAGAAGGCTTTTATTCTTTTAGACTGTTCCTAGTTCCCAGAAAAGAGGGCACCTCTGGGTGTTCCATCCTGGTTCTATCCATTCTGAACACCTCCTTGGTGGGTCTCAGATTAAAATGCTAACTTTACAGCAACTGCTGCCTGTGTGCTAACAAATGCCTGGCTAGTGACCCTAGACCTATAAGATGCCCACCTCCACATCCCCATCAGGGAATCATGCAGAAAATTCTCATGCCTGTAGAGAGCAGTATTGACAACACTTCTAGTTCCCTTCATGCCGCCTCATTTATCTAATGCTCCCAGAGTATTCAATTTCAAATGTTTGGCCCGCCATAGCATTCTACAGACAGAGAAGTATACAGATTTACCCTTAACTGGACGACTGCCTCATTCAGGCAGAGTGCAAAGAAAAGCTGCTCCAGGATCTTCTCTTTGTCAAATCACTCCTAAAATCCCTAGGGTTCACCACCAACGAGAAGAAATCAAAACAAAACCCCACCAGGAGTGCCAGGAACAACGGTCTCCCATTCTTCCTCCACCCTTCTGACCCAGACCATCACCGCAGACGCCTCAGACATAGCTTGGGGCACTCACTTAGCAGGGAGGTGCACCCAAGGTCTTTGGGATGCCCAGCAACTTCACTTGCACATCAGTCAAAAAGAAATGCTGGCAGTACAAAAGGCTCTGAAATCCTTCAAACCTCATCTCAGGCCAGGGGTTCTCCTTATAAAAACAGACAACACCACAGTAATGTGGTATATTAGCAAACGGGGGGGGGGGGGCGCCCAATCTTACCCCCTGTGCAGGTTAGCCATGAGCCTCTGGCTTACAGCCGCCTCCATGGGTCTACACCTAATTGCACAATACCTACCAGGGGTCAACAACACTCTGGCAGACCACCTAAGCAGAAACTTTCTGGACCCTCACAAATTTCAGCTCCACAGAGAAATTTTTCTGCAACTCACTCAGGAGTGGGGGACTCCAGAAGTGGATCTATCTGCCTCATACCTCAACCACCAGCTGCAAATGTTCTGCACCAGGGAGTATCATCTCCTAGCGTGGAAGGTGGATGCCTTGACCTTCTCCTGGAACTCGCACTTTGTGTACGCCTTCCCTCCCCTGCCCCTTACTCCCAAGGTACTGATCAAAATAAGGGAGGAGAGACCAAAGGCCATCCTTATTGCTGCAGATTGGTCCCAGACAGCATTGGTACCCCCTACTCCACAGCCTGACCTTACAGCCCTCCAAACAACTTCCCTGATCTTACACTTCTTGACCCAGGTTGGGGGGGGATACTGCACCCAGACTTAACAGACCCTCAGTCTTTCAGCATGGCTTATACCTTAAAAGCCAGCAAAGAGTCCCTGTTAAGCAAACAGGTCCTAGACATCATCACAGAGGCCAGAAGGCCCAGCAACAGAAAATCATACACAGAGAAATGGAAAAGGTTCTGCTCCTGGATGGGGGTCAGTACCTCCCAGCCTTCCATCCCTCTTATGATTACCTAGTTGAGATGCTTAATAGTGGCCTCTTTTTCTCCTCTATTAAAATCCATGCCTCGGCCATTTCTGCCCATTACGATTCAGACACACCCCTCATCTCTTATTCTTTGATTAAACAATTTCTCAGAGGGGCTTCTAATATCAGACCTTCCAGGAGGCCTCCCACGCCACCCTGGGACCTAAATTATGTTCTAGAAAAACTAACCTTACCTCCTTTCAAACCTGCTGCTTCTGCAGAATTAAAATACTTCCCCTGGAAGACTGCCTTCCTACTAGCTATCACCTCAGCCATAAGGGTATCAGAACTTCAGGCTCTCATGGCTGTTGAGCCCTTCATTTTCCATGCAGACAGGGTCTCCCTGAGGGCTAACCCCTCCTTTATGCCCAAGGTGGTATCTGATGTGACCCTCAACCAGGCCATACACTACCCACCTTCTTTCCCAACCCTCAAAACAAGGGGGGAAAATTCTACACTCGTTAGATGTGCACAGACATCTTCGATACTATCCGGACCATACTAAACCATTCAGAAAAACAGACCATCTACTGGTCAGTTTTTCCCCTGGGGCAAAGGGGAAGCCCATTTCCAAATGGATGTCACACTGTTTATCCATTTCTGCTATAGACTACATGGGGAACCCTCCCCCCAAGTCTATCCATACCCATTCTACTAGAGCAGCCTCCACCTCCACAGCCTTCCTCAGAGGAGTCCCCACCAGGGACATCTTGGAAGTTGCCACCTGGATCTCTGTCCATACCTTTACAAAGCATTACCACCTACCTCTTTTTTCTAAGTCTAGGGCAGGGTTTGCCTCTGCAGTTCTGCAGGGCCTGCTGACCCATGCCTAGGATGCCAACCTATCCTCCACCCGTCTCCTCAGCTTTGGGAATCCTCCCACAGGTGATGACTGCAACAGTAAAACACGAAGAACATAGTACAGTTGTGTACACTTACCATAAATGTAGATGTTCTAGTGTGTACACTGTTGCAGTCTTGGTTTCCCACCCTCCATCTTCCATATATCATCTTCCCCTAGGGAGACATAAGCTTCCCATGGTTGCTTTCTGCCACCAGGAACACTTTTCCTTATCTCCTTTTACTTCTGACTGGTTAGGGCAAGAAAAACTGATCTAATGATGTCAGTTGCCTTGCTTTATAGCACTGAAGACCTGACGTCAGACTAGAGATGACTGCAGCCGATGCAAAAAAGACATTGACTCTGGTATTAGGGCCGACCAAGGGCTACCACAGCAGGGAATAACCCACAGATGATGACTGCAACAGTGAATACACTCAAGCTTCTACATTTGTGGTAAGTGTACACAAATGTACTTTCTGCAGGGCATGCTGACCCATCAGTAGGTCTCTTGCTAATCCTACCACCCCTTTCCTCAGTTTTTTGAATCCTCCCACAGGTGATGACTGCGACAGTGAAACACAAAGAACATAGTACAGTTGTGTACACTTACCATAAATGTAGATGTTTGAGTGTATTCACTGTTGCAGTCCTGGTTTTCCCACTCTCCTTCCCCCCTACATGTTCTTGCTTTAGGGAGACATAAGTTGCTAACAGTGGCTTTTAGCCACCAGAACCACTTTACCATATTTACTGGGGCCTCTGACTGGTTAGGGCAAGAAAAACTGATGTAATAGCGTCGGCTGCCTTCCTTTATAGCACTGATGACCTGACGTCAGACAGCAAGTGACGGCAGCCAACGCAGAAAGACATTCTCTGGTATTCGGGCCGGCTGAGGGCTACCACAGCAGGAATAACCCACAGGTGATGACTGCAACAGTGAATACACTTAAACATGTACATATATGTAAAGTGTACACAACTGTACTTTTTTCTACCCCACACAGGATCTTCTCCCAGAACCAGAAAGGGGTGAAAAAGCTATGGTTCAAAAATCCAATGTGCTTGGCTAGGATGCTCCTGTGGACAGCCCCCCACCCCACCCCACCCCCAAGGCAGAGGAGAGAGTAATTATTATGGATGCCAACCCAAGGGTAGAGGTTTTGCAGTCCTTTTTACAGAAAAATCCTACCAGCGCTCCTGAATGGTTGCCAGACTACTACACTCTGGAGGCAGTCAGGAAGGGGTGCTTATGCCTGCTCCCACAAGCCTGGCAGGCCATCACAAGAGATTCATGGGGGCAGAGGATAATCACCAGAGGTTATTATTCCCATTGTTTCCCCTTGGGGAAAAAACAAAGAAAATTCCTGATGTACCATACAGTCAGATGGTAGCAGCAGAAGTAAAAATAAATAAATAAATAAAAAGTAATCCAACAGGTCTCCAGTCCCCAGATCAGTCAAGATCCAAAATCTATTCCTGGTTCTTTTTAGTTCTGAAGAAAATAGGGCAGCTAAGGCCAGTTTTGGACTATTCCACCTCAGTCAGTTCGTGAAACAGACAAAATTCTGGATCGTCACAGTACAGTCCATTTTACCTCTTCTGTGGAAGGATGATAGGAAGTGTTCCATAGATCTCCAGGATACTTACTCTTATATCAAGATAGCAAACCAGTGCAGGAGAGCTCTCCATTTCTGGCTGGGAACTTATTTTCAATTCAGAGCACTGCTGCTTGGTCTCACCACAACCCCCAGAATGTTCATTAAATGCATGGCAGAGGTAAGCTGCATATCTGAGGCTGCAGGGCTTCCAGGTGTTCCCATATTAAGATGTTTGGCTTCTTGCTGCAGTAACCAAGGATCTACTAGTTCAAGGCAGGGTCTTCTTGCACAACCTTGCTCCACAATTGGGAATCGCAATTAGTCTTGCCAAGAGTCAGCTCACACCAAAGCAACAGAGTGTAACGGGTGCCACGTGGAGACAAACCCGCTATAATAGCAAAACTTCCACAATCCAGAGTATTGTCCTTACACAGGTAGCTTCATAGACCCTTCACCACTTTAGTTCCTAAGACTAATTTTCTGGCTTTTAGACTTGAAGGCTGCTTTGATCAGTTCCTCAAGCAAGGTACTAGATGAGTCATGCAGTGGACCCTTTCTTTTCAGTGGACCTTGATGTCTCATTGCCTCCTCACACCAGTATGCAGGGAACACCTCAATTGGTGGTTGACCTCCCCAATAGTGTTACGGGACAATCATTCTCCATGACACCCCCTGATATCCTGGGTAACTACAAATGCTTCCCTTCTGGGGTGGTGGGGAATTTCAATGGGATGACAGTTCAAGGTTCTTGGTCAAAGACCGAGGTCAGTCTTCACATCATTGTCTTGGAGATGAGAGCAGTCCTCTTAGCATTGCAGGATTTTCAGGACTCCTCCCCAAGGTTGTGATCTCCATTCAGATGGACAGCATGGCAGTAGTTTCATATAGGAATAAGCAGGAAGGAACCCTATCATATCCACTGTGCTGGGAAGCCATGAGAGTATGGGAGTCTGCAATGTCATCTTGTCGCTTTCTATCGTATGTCGGGGATGTCCAGTGTTCTGGTGGACATGTTGAGCAGGTCTGTTCTTCTGCTACATAAGTAGTCCCTCAGTCAGACAGTAGCAGTGTAGATTTTCAATCGCTGGAGCACGCCTTGTTGCAGTCTGTTTGGTTTGTACCTAAACAGTAAGTGCACCCGTTACTTTGCCCTGATCCATCCACAGGGTCAAAGGATGGTCTAGTCCACCTTTGCCCCCCCCCCCCCACCTTGAGCCTTTTCTCCCTGTGATAGCAAAGTTTCTCTAAAAAGCCAGACAATACAAGACCAAAGTTATCCTCTTTGCTCCCTTTTTGACCCGGCAAGTTTAGTTCCCTTACTCTGGCCTCATCTAGTACAGTCATTCTGGGTGTTGGACCCCTATCCAGACCTTCTGTTATCACCTGTCTAGTCATTCTCACTGGGACCTGAAAATAATGGAGTTAACTGAATGGTGTTTCCAGTTGTAATGGTGGTCAGGGATGCCAGGCAGTCTGCCCCAGTAAATTCAGATTCTATCCTCTTCAGAAAAAAACAAATATCAGAAAAGTTCATCTCAGTAAATGGAGGTTTACCATATGGGTTTCCTCCAAGGTTTTAGACCCTTTCTTAGCCCCCTCTTTCATTGATTTTGGATTTGTTTGCAGAATTGTTTCACAAAGGATCCAGCTTCTTAAACCATCAAGGTACAATTAGCAGCTGTTTGTAATTTTCACATAATAGGCCCCTTTTTATACCAAAGGAACCTTCTTTTAAAGCCCCAGTCATGGAACCTG
>NW_025061444.1:0-6737 GCF_019279795.1 Protopterus annectens | reverse complement strand
TATGTTTATAAATCTTTAGCTAATCTAGCTGGAAGTTGTGGTTCTGTTATTTCAGTTAGTGCTTGTTAGATTTCGTGAATAGCCAGTGATAAGACGGGGCAGTTTACTTCAATGTTATTTGGTTTCTGCCTTATATAAGTGGTACGTTTTTATATATTTTTTGCTTATACTCTGAGCTTTGGCCTGCTAAGACCTACTTGAAATCAAATCAACTGGACGTATAAGTGAATTTAAGTAAATCTTTATCTGCACTTTTTTCAAAAAATACTACATTTAAATTGATTTATTTGTGTTGTATTGAATACTATCTAGCTGGAAGTTGTGGCTCTGTTTTTTCAATTATTGCTTGTTAGAATTCTTGAATACCAGTGATAAGTAGGGGTAGTTTACTTCATTGTTATTCGGTTCCTGCCTTAAAAAAGTGGTACATTTTGAATTATTTTCTGCTTAAACTCTGAGCTTTGGCCTGCTAAGACCTACATGAAATCAAATCAACTGGAAGTATAAGTGAATTTAAGTGAATTTTAATCTGCACTTTTTTTCAGATAATACAGCATTTAAATTAATTTATTTGTGTTGCATTGTATACTAGCTTGGTAGAAGTTGTGGCTCTGTTTTTTCAGTTAGTGCTTGTTAGAATTCTTGAATAGCCAGTGATAAGTGGGGGTAGTTTACTTCATTGTTATTCGGTTCCTGCCTTATATAAGTGGTACATTTTGAATTATTTTCTGCTTAAACTTTGAGCTTTGGCCTGCTTAGACCTACATGAAATCAAGTCAACTGGACGTATAAGTGAATTTAAGTAAATCTTTATCTGCACTTTTTTGAAATATTACAGCATTTAAATTGATTTATTTGTGTTGCATTGAATACTATCGAGCTTGAAATTGTGGCTCTGTTTTTTCAGTTAGTGCTTGTTAGAATTCTTGAATAGCCAGTGATAAGTGGGGGTAGTTTACTTCATTGTAATTCAGTAACTGACTTGTATAAGTGGCACATTTTGAATTATTTTCTGCTTAAACTCTGAGCTTTGGCCTGCTAAGACCTACATGAAATCAAATCAACTGGACATATAAGTGAATTTAAGTAAATCTTTATCTGCACTTTTTTCAAATAATACAGCATTTAAATTGATTTATTTGTGTTGCATTGAATACTATCTAGCTGGAAGTTGTGGCTCTGTTTTTTCAATTATTGCTTGTTAGAATTCTTGAATACCAGTGATAAGTGGGGGTAGTTTACTTCATTGTTATTCGGTTCCTGCCTTAAAAAAGTGGTACATTTTGAATTATTTTCTGCTTAAACTCTGAGCTTTGGCCAGCTAAGACATACATGAAATCAAATCAACTGCATGTATAAGTGAATTTAAGTAAATATTTATCTGCACTTTTTTTCAGATAATACAGCATTTAAATTCATTTATTTGTGTTGCATTGTATACAAGCTAGGTGGAAGTTGTGGCTCTGTTTTTTCAGTTAGTGCTTGTTAGAATTCTTGAATAGCCAGTGATAAGTGGGGGTAGTTTACTTCATTGTTGTTTGGTTCCTGCCTTATATAAGTGGTACATTTTCAATTATTTCCTGCTTAAACTTTTAGCTTTGGTCTGCTAAGACCTAAATGAAATCAAATCTACTGGACGTATAACTGAATTTAAGTAAACCTTTATCTGCACTTTTTTCAAATAATACAGCATTTAAATTGATGTATTCGTGTTGCTTTCAATACTATCAAGCTGGAAGTTGTGGCTCTGTATTTTCAATTAGTGCTTGCTATTTGTCTTGAATAGCCAGTGATAAGTGGGGGCAGTTTACTTCATTGTTATTCAGTTCCTGCCTTACATAATTGGTACATGTTGAATTATTTTCTGCTTAAACTCTGAGTTTTGGCCTGCTAAGACCTACATGAAATGAAATCAACTGGACGTATAAGTGAATTTAAGTAATTCTTTATCTGCACTTTTTTCAAATAATACAGCATTTAAATTGATTTATTTGTGTTGCATTGAATACTATCTAGCTGGAAGTTGTGGCTCTGTTTTTTCAGTTAGTGCTTGTTAGAATTCTTGAATAGCCAGTGATAAGTGGGGGTAGTTTACTTCATTGTTATTCGGTTCCTGCCTTAAAAAAGTGGTACATTTTGAATTATTTTCTGCTTAAACTCTGAGCTTTGGCCAGCTAAGACATACATGAAATCAAATCAACTGCATGTATAAGTGAATTTAAGTAAATATTTATCTGCACTTTTTTTCAGATAATACAGCATTTAAATTCATTTATTTGTGTTGCACAGTATACTAGCTAGGTGGAAGTTGTGGCTCTGTTTTTTCAGTTAGTGCTTGTTAGAATTCTTGAATAGCCAGTGATAAGTGAGGGCAGTTTACTTCATTATTATTTGGTTCCTGCCTTATATAAGTGGTACATTTTGAATTATTTTCTGCTTAAACTCTGAGCTTTGGCCTGCTAAGACCTACATGAAATCAAGTCAACTGGACGTATAAGTGAATTTTATTAAATCTTTATCTGCACTTTTTTCAAATAATACAGCATTTAAATTGATTTATTTGTGTTGCATTGAATACTATCGAGCTTGAAATTGTGGCTCTGTTTTTTCAGTTAGTGCTTGTTAGAATTCTGGAATAGCCAGTGATAAGTGGGGTAGTTTACTTCATTGGTATTTAGTTCCTGCCTTATATAAGTGGTACATTTTGAATTATTTTCTGCTTAAACTCTGAGCTTTGGCCTGCTAAGACCTACGTTAAATCAAATCAACTGGACGTATAAGTGAATTTAAGTAAATCTTTATCTGCAATGTTTTCAAATAATACAGCATTTAAATTGATGTATTTGTGTTGCACTTAATACTATCTAGCTGGAAGTTGTGGCTTTGTTTTTTTCAGTTAGTGCTTCTTAGAATTCTTGAATAGCCAGTGATAAGTGGGGTAGTTTGCTTCATTGTTATTCGGTTCCTGCCTTATATAAGTGGTACATTTTCAATTATTTTCTGCTTAAACTCTGAGCTTTGGCCTGCTAAGACCTACATGAAATTAAATCAACTGGACGTATAAGTGAATTTTAGTAAATCTATATCTGCCTTTTTTTCAAATAATACAGCATTTAAATTGATTTATTTCTGTTGCATTGAATACTTTCTAGCTGGAAGTTGTGGCTCTGTTTTTTCAGTTAGTGCTTGTTAGAATTCTTGAATAGCCATTATAAGTGGGGGCAGTTTACTTAATTAATATTTGGTTCCTGCTTTATATAAGTAGTACATTTTGAATTATTTTCTGCTTAAACTCTGAGCATTGACCTGCTAAGACCTACATAAAATCAAATCAACTGGAAGTATAAGTGAATTTAAGTAAATCTTTATCTGCACTTTTTTCAAATAATACAGCATTTAAATTGATTTATTTGTGTTGCACTTAATACTATCTAGCTGAAAGTTGTGGCTCTGTTTTTTCAGTTAGTGCTTGTTAGAATTCTTGAATAGCCAGTGATAAGTGGGGGTAGTTTACTTCATTGTTATTCAGTTCCTGCCTTATATAAGTGGTACATTTTGAATTATTTTCTGCTTAAACTCTGAGATTTGGCCTGCTAAGACCTACATGAAATCAAATCAACAGGAAGTATTAGTGAATTTAAGTAAATCTTTATCTGCACTGTTTTCAAATAATGCAGCATTTAAATTGATGTATTTGTGTTGCATTGAATACTATCTAGCTGGAAGTTGTGGCTCTGTTTTTTCAGTTAGTGCTTGTTAGAATTATTGAATAGCCAGTGATAAGTGGGGGTAGTTTACTTCATTGTTATTCGGTTCCTTTCTTATATAAGTGGTACATTTTGAATTATTTTCTGCTTAAACTCTGAACTTTGGCGTGCTAAGACCTACATGAAATCAAATCAACTGGACGTATAACTGAATTTAAGTAAATCTTTATCTGCACTTTTTTCAAAGAATACACCATTTAAATTGATTTATTTGTGTTGCATTTAATACTATCTAGCTGGAAGTTGTAGCTATGTTGTTTCAGTTAGTGGTTGCTGGAATTCTTGAATAGCCAGTGATAAGTGGGAGTAGTTTACTTCATTGTGATTCGGTTCCTGCCTTATATAAGTGGTACATTTTGAAATATTTTCTGCTTAAACTCTGAGCTTTGGCCTTCTAAGACCTATATGAAATCAAATCACCTGGAAGTATAAGTGAATTTAAGTAAATCTTTATCTGCACTTTTTTCAGATAATACAGCATTTAAATTAATTTATTTGTGTTGCATTGTATACAAGCTAGGTGGAAGTTGTGGCTCTGTTTTTTCAGTTAGTGCTTGTTAGAATTCTTCAATAGCCAGTGATAAGTGGGGTAGTTTACTTCATTGTTGTTTGGTTCCTGCCTTATATAAGTTGTACATTTTGAATTATTTCCTGCTTAAACTCTTAGCTTTGGTCTGCTAAGACCTAAATGAAATCAAATCTACTGGACGTATAAGTGAATTTAAGTAAATCTTTATCTGCACTTTTTTCAAATAATACAGCATTTAAATTGATGTATTTGTGTTGCTTTCAATACTATCTAGCTGGAAGTTGTGGCTCTGTTTTTTCAATTAGTGCTTGCTATTATTCTTGAATAGCCAGTGATAAGTGGGGGTAGTTTACTTCATTGTTATTCAGTTCCTGCCTTACATAATTGGTACATGTTGAATTATTTTCTGCTTAAACTCTGAGTTTTGGCCTGCTAAGACCTACATGAAATGAAATCAACTGGACGTATAACTGAATTTAAGTAAATCTTTATCTGCACTTTTTTCAAATAATGCAGCATTTAAATTCATTTATTTGTGTTGCACAGTATACTAGCTAGGTGGAAGTTGTGGCTCTGTTTTTTCAGTTAGTGCTTGTTAGAATTCTTGAATAGCCAGGGATAAGTGGGGGTAGTTTACTTCATTGTTATTCAGTTCCTGCCTTATATAAGTGGTACATTTTGAATTATTTTCTGCTTAAACTCTGAGGTTTGGCCTGCTAAGACCTACATGAAATCAAATCAACTGGACGTATAAGTGAATTTAAGTAAATCTTTATCTGCACTTTTTTCAAATAATGCATCATTTAAATTGATTTATTTGTGTTGCATTGAATACTATCTAGCTGGAAGTTGTGACTCTGTTTTTTCATTTAGTGCTTGTTATAATTCTGGAATAGCCAGTGATAATTAGGGGTAGTTTACTTCATTGTTATTTGGTTCCTGTCTTATATAAGTGGTACATTTTGAATTATTTTTGGCTTATACTCTGAGCTTTGGCCTGGTAAGACCGACATGAAATCAAATCAACTGGATGTATAAGTCAATTTAAGTAAATCTTAATCTGGACTTTTTTCAAATAATACAGCATTTAAATTGATTTATTTGTGTTGCATTGAATACTATCTAGCTGGAATTGTGGCTCTGTTATTTTATTTAGTGCTTGTTAGATTTCTTGAATAGCCAGTGATAAGTGGGGGTAGTTTACTTCGTTGTTATTTGGTTCCTGCCTTATATAAGTTTTACATTTTGAATTATTTTTGGCTTAAACTCTGAGCTTTGGCCTGCTAAGACCTATATGAAATCAAATCAACTGGACGTATAAGTGAATTTAAGTAAATCTTAATCTGCGCTTTTTCAAATAATACAGCATTTAAATTGATTTATTTGTGTTGCATTGAATACTATCTAGCTGGAAGTTGTGGTTCTGTTATTTCAGTTAGTGCTTGTTAGATTTCTTGAATAGCCAGTGATAAGACGGGGTAGTTTACTTCATTGTTATTTGGTTTCTGCCTTATATAAGTGGTACGTTTTGATATATTTTCTGCTTATACTCTGAGCTTTGGCCTGCTAAGACCTACTTGAAATCAAATCAACTGGACGTATAAGTGAATTTAAGTAAATCTTTATCTGCACTTTTTTCAAATAATACAACATTTAAATTGATTTATTTGTGTTGTATTGAATACTATCTAGCTGGAAGTTGTAGCTCTGTTGTTTCAGTTATTGCTTGCTAGAATTCTTGAATAGCCAGTGATAAGTGGGGGTAGTTTACTTCATTGTTATTCGGTTCCTGCCTTATATAAGTGATACATTTTGAATTACTTTCTGCTTAAACTCTGAGCTTTGGCCTGCTAAGACCTACATGAAATCAAATCAACTGGAAGTATAAGTGAATTTAAGTAAATCTTTATCTGCACTTTTTTCAGGTAATACAGCATTTAAATTCATTTATTTGTATTGCATTGTATAATAGCTAGGTGGAAGTTGGGGCTCTGTTTTTTCAGTTAGTGCTTGTTAGAATTCTTGAATAGCCAGTGATAAGTGGGGGAGTTTACTTCATTGTTATTTGTTTCCTGCCTTATATAATTGGTACATTTTGAATTATTTTATGCTTAAACTCTGAGCTTTGGCCTGCTAAGAACTACATGAAATCAAATCAACTGGACGTATAGGTGAATTTAAGTAAATCTTTATCTGCACTTTTTTCAAATTATACATTTAAATTGATTTATTTATGTTGCATTGATACTATCTAGCTTGAAGTTCCGGCTCTGTTTTTTCAGTTAGTGCTTGTTAGAATTATTGAATAGCCAGTGATAAGTGTGGTAGTTTACTTCATTGTTTTTCAGTTCCTACCTTATATAAGTGGTACATTTTGAATTATTTTCTGCTTAAACTCTGAGCTTTGGCCTGCTAAGACCAACATGAAATCAAATCAACTG
>NW_025061443.1:0-10915 GCF_019279795.1 Protopterus annectens | reverse complement strand
TTTCCCCCCCCTCTTGGAGAAAAACAACTTTCCATAGGTATTTTTCTCTATGCAAAAACATGCTTGAAATGCATAGGAAAGCTAAAACAATAAACGGTCATACTGAAACTGGCAGTTAAGCCAGAACCAGGATTGCCCTACCCCTTTGTAGGGTGGATTGTACCCTACACACCTGCAGAGTTTCAGCCTCCTAGCTTTTTCCCTCTTGGAGAAAAACAACTTTCCATAGGTATTTGTTCTCTATGCAGAAACATGCTTGAAATGCATAGGGAAAGCTAAAAACAATAAACGGTCATACTGAAACTGGCAGTTAAGCCAGAACCAGGATTGCCCTACCCCTTTGTAGGGTGGATTGTACCCTACACACCTGCAGAGTTTCAGCCTCCTAGCTTTTTCCCTCTTGGAGAAAAACAACTTTCCATAGGTATTTTTTCTCTATGCAGAAACATGCTTGAAATGCATAGGGAAAGCTAAAACAATAAACGGTCATACTGAAACTGGCAGTTAAGCCAGAACCAGGATTGCCCTACCCCTTTGTAGGGTGGATTGTACCCTACACACCTGCAGAGTTTCAGCCTCCTAGCTTTTTCCCTCTTGGAGAAAAACAACTTTCCATAGGTATTTTTCTCTATGCAGAAACATGCTTGAAATGCATAGGAAAGCTAAAACAATAAACGGTCATACTGAAACTGGCAGTTAAGCCAGAACCAGGATTGCCCTACCCCTTTGTAGGGTGGATTGTACCCTACACACCTGCAGAGTTTCAGCCTCCTAGCTTTTTCCCTCTTGGAGAAAAACAACTTTCCATAGGTATTTTTCTCTATGCAGAAACATGCTTGAAATGCATAGGAAAGCTAAAACAATAAACGGTCATACTGAAACTGGCAGTTAAGCCAGAACCAGGATTGCCCTACCCCTTTGTAGGGTGGATTGTACCCTACACACCTGCAGAGTTTCAGCCTCCTAGCTTTTTCCCTCTTGGAGAAAAACAACTTTCCATAGGTATTTTTCTCTATGCAGAAACATGCTTGAAATGCATAGGAAAGCTAAAAACAATAAACGGTCATACTGAAACTGGCAGTTAAGCCAGAACCAGGATTGCCCTACCCCTTTGTAGGGTGGATTGTACCCTACACACCTGCAGAGTTTCAGCCTCCTAGCTTTTTCCCTCTTGGAGAAAAACAACTTTCCATAGGTATTTTTCTCTATGCAGAAACATGCTTGAAATGCATAGGGAAAGCTAAAAACAATAAACGGTCATACTGAAACTGGCAGTTAAGCCAGAACCAGGATTGCCCTACCCCTTTGTAGGGTGGATTGTACCCTACACACCTGCAGAGTTTCAGCCTCCTAGCTTTTTCCCTCTTGGAGAAAAACAACTTTCCATAGGTATTTTTTCTATATGCAAAAACATGCTTGAAATGCATAGGGAAAGCTAAAACAATAAACGGTCATACTGAAACTGGCAGTTAAGCCAGAACCAGGATTGCCCTACCCCTTTGTAGGGTGGATTGTACCCTACACACCTGCAGAGTTTCAGCCTCCTAGCTTTTTCCCTCTTGGAGAAAAACAACTTTCCATAGGTATTTTTTCTCTATGCAGAAACATGCTTGAAATGCATAGGGAAAGCTAAAACAATAAACGGTCATACTGAAACTGGCAGTTAAGCCAGAACCAGGATTGCCCTACCCCTTTGTAGGGTGGATTGTACCCTACACACCTGCAGAGTTTCAGCCTCCTAGCTTTTTCCCTCTTGGAGAAAAACAACTTTCCATAGGTATTTTTCACTATGCAGAAACATGCTTGAAATGCATAGGAAAGCTAAAACAATAAACGGTCATACTGAAACTGGCAGTTAAGCCAGAACCAGGATTGCCCTACCCCTTTGTAGGGTGGATTGTACCCTACACACCTGCAGAGTTTCAGCCTCCTAGCTTTTTCCCTCTTGGAGAAAAACAACTTTCCATAGGTATTTTTCTCTATGCAGAAACATGCTTGAAATGCATAGGAAAGCTAAAACAATAAACGGTCATACTGAAACTGGCAGTTAAGCCAGAACCAGGATTGCCCTACCCCTTTGTAGGGTGGATTGTACCCTACACACCTGCAGAGTTTCAGCCTCCTAGCTTTTTCCCTCTTGGAGAAAAACAACTTTCCATAGGTATTTTTCTCTATGCAGAAACATGCTTGAAATGCATAGGAAAGCTAAAACAATAAACGGTCATACTGAAACTGGCAGTTAAGCCAGAACCAGGATTGCCCTACCCCTTTGTAGGGTGGATTGTACCCTACACACCTGCAGAGTTTCAGCCTCCTAGCTTTTTCCCTCTTGGAGAAAAACAACTTTCCATAGGTATTTTTCTCTATGCAGAAACATGCTTGAAATGCATAGGGAAAGCTAAAAACAATAAACGGTCATACTGAAACTGGCAGTTAAGCCAGAACCAGGATTGCCCTACCCCTTTGTAGGGTGGATTGTACCCTACACACCTGCAGAGTTTCAGCCTCCTAGCTTTTTCCCTCTTGGAGAAAAACAACTTTCCATAGGTATTTTTTCTCTATGCAGAAACATGCTTGAAATGCATAGGGAAAGCTAAAAACAATAAACGGTCATACTGAAACTGGCAGTTAAGCCAGAACCAGGATTGCCCTACCCCTTTGTAGGGTGGATTGTACCCTACACACCTGCAGAGTTTCAGCCTCCTAGCTTTTTCCCTCTTGGAGAAAAACAACTTTCCATAGGTATTTTTCTCTATGCAGAAACATGCTCAAAATGCATAGGAAAGCTAAAACAATAAACGGTCATACTGAAACTGGCAGTTAAGCCAGAACCAGGATTGCCCTACCCCTTTGTAGGGTGGATTGTACCCTACACACCTGCAGAGTTTCAGCCTCCTAGCTTTTTCCCTCTTGGAGAAAAACAACTTTCCATAGGTATTTTTCTCTATGCAGAAACATGCTTGAAATGCATAGGAAAGCTAAAACAATAAACGGTCATACTGAAACTGGCAGTTAAGCCAGAACCAGGATTGCCCTACCCCTTTGTAGGGTGGATTGTACCCTACACACCTGCAGAGTTTCAGCCTCCTAGCTTTTTCCCTCTTGGAGAAAAACAACTTTCCATAGGTATTTTTCTCTATGATGAAACATGCTTGAAATGCATAGGAAAGCTAAAACAATAAACGGTCATACTGAAACTGGCAGTTAAGCCAGAACCAGGATTGCCCTACCCCTTTGTAGGGTGGATTGTACCCTACACACCTGCAGAGTTTCAGCCTCCTAGCTTTTTCCCTCTTGGAGAAAAACAACTTTCCATAGGTATTTTTCTCTATGCAGAAACATGCTTGAAATGCATAGGAAAGCTAAAACAATAAACGGTCATACTGAAACTGGCAGTTAAGCCAGAACCAGGATTGCCCTACCCCTTTGTAGGGTGGATTGTACCCTACACACCTGCAGAGTTTCAGCCTCCTAGCTTTTTCCCTCTTGGAGAAAAACAACTTTCCATAGGTATTTTTCTCTATGCAGAAACATGCTTGAAATGCATAGGAAAGCTAAAACAATAAACGGTCATACTGAAACTGGCAGTTAAGCCAGAACCAGGATTGCCCTACCCCTTTGTAGGGTGGATTGTACCCTACACACCTGCAGAGTTTCAGCCTCCTAGCTTTTTCCCTCTTGGAGAAAAACAACTTTCCATAGGTATTTTTCTCTATGCAGAAACATGCTTGAAATGCATAGGGAAAGCTAAAAACAATAAACGGTCATACTGAAACTGGCAGTTAAGCCAGAACCAGGATTGCCCTACCCCTTTGTAGGGTGGATTGTACCCTACACACCTGCAGAGTTTCAGCCTCCTAGCTTTTTCCCTCTTGGAGAAAAACAACTTTCCATAGGTATTTTTCTCTATGCAGAAACATGCTTGAAATGCATAGGAAAGCTAAAACAATAAACGGTCATACTGAAACTGGCAGTTAAGCCAGAACCAGGATTGCCCTACCCCTTTGTAGGGTGGATTGTACCCTACACACCTGCAGAGTTTCAGCCTCCTAGCTTTTTCCCTCTTGGAGAAAAACAACTTTCCATAGGTATTTTTCTCTATGCAGAAACATGCTCAAAATGCATAGGGAAAGCTAAAACAATAAACGGTCATACTGAAACTGGCAGTTAAGCCAGAACCAGGATTGCCCTACCCCTTTGTAGGGTGGATTGTACCCTACACACCTGCAGAGTTTCAGCCTCCTAGCTTTTTCCCTCTTGGAGAAAAACAACTTTCCATAGGTATTTTTACTCTATGGAGAAACATGCTTGAAATGCATAGGGAAGCTAAAACAATAAACGGTCATACTGAAACTGGCAGTTAAGCCAGAACCAGGATTGCCCTACCCCTTTGTAGGGTGGATTGTACCCTACACACCTGCAGAGTTTCAGCCTCCTAGCTTTTTCCCTCTTGGAGAAAAACAACTTTCCATAGGTATTTTTCTCTATGCAGAAACATGCTTGAAATGCATAGGGAAAGCTAAAAACAATAAACGGTCATACTGAAACTGGCAGTTAAGCCAGAACCAGGATTGCCCTACCCCTTTGTAGGGTGGATTGTACCCTACACACCTGCAGAGTTTCAGCCTCCTAGCTTTTTCCCTCTTGGAGAAAAACAACTTTCCATAGGTATTTTTCACTATGCAGAAACATGCTTGAAATGCATAGGAAAGCTAAAACAATAAACGGTCATACTGAAACTGGCAGTTAAGCCAGAACCAGGATTGCCCTACCCCTTTGTAGGGTGGATTGTACCCTACACACCTGCAGAGTTTCAGCCTCCTAGCTTTTTCCCTCTTGGAGAAAAACAACTTTCCATAGGTATTTTTCTCTATGCAGAAACATGCTTGAAATGCATAGGGAAAGCTAAAACAATAAACGGTCATACTGAAACTGGCAGTTAAGCCAGAACCAGGATTGCCCTACCCCTTTGTAGGGTGGATTGTACCCTACACACCTGCAGAGTTTCAGCCTCCTAGCTTTTTCCCTCTTGGAGAAAAACAACTTTCCATAGGTATTTTTCTCTATGCAGAAACATGCTTGAAATGCATAGGAAAGCTAAAACAATAAACGGTCATACTGAAACTGGCAGTTAAGCCAGAACCAGGATTGCCCTACCCCTTTGTAGGGTGGATTGTACCCTACACACCTGCAGAGTTTCAGCCTCCTAGCTTTTTCCCTCTTGGAGAAAAACAACTTTCCATAGGTATTTTTCTCTATGCAGAAACATGCTTGAAATGCATAGGAAAAGCTAAAAACAATAAACGGTCATACTGAAACTGGCAGTTAAGCCAGAACCAGGATTGCCCTACCCCTTTGTAGGGTGGATTGTACCCTACACACCTGCAGAGTTTCAGCCTCCTAGCTTTTTCCCTCTTGGAGAAAAACAACTTTCCATAGGTATTTTTCTCTATGCAGAAACATGCTTGAAATGCATAGGGAAAGCTAAACACAATAAACGGTCATACTGAAACTGGCAGTTAAGCCAGAACCAGGATTGCCCTACCCCTTTGTAGGGTGGATTGTACCCTACACACCTGCAGAGTTTCAGCCTCCTAGCTTTTTCCCTCTTGGAGAAAAACAACTTTCCATAGGTATTTTTCACTATGCAGAAACATGCTTGAAATGCATAGGAAAGCTAAAACAATAAACGGTCATACTGAAACTGGCAGTTAAGCCAGAACCAGGATTGCCCTACCCCTTTGTAGGGTGGATTGTACCCTACACACCTGCAGAGTTTCAGCCTCCTAGCTTTTTCCCTCTTGGAGAAAAACAACTTTCCATAGGTATTTTTCTCTATGCAGAAACATGCTTGAAATGCATAGGGAAAGCTAAATCAATAAACGGTCATACTGAAACTGGCAGTTAAGCCAGAACCAGGATTGCCCTACCCCTTTGTAGGGTGGATTGTACCCTACACACCTGCAGAGTTTCAGCCTCCTAGCTTTTTCCCTCTTGGAGAAAAACAACTTTCCATAGGTATTTTTCTCTATGCAGAAACATGCTCAAAATGCATAGGAAAGCTAAAAACAATAAACGGTCATACTGAAACTGGCAGTTAAGCCAGAACCAGGATTGCCCTACCCCTTTGTAGGGTGGATTGTACCCTACACACCTGCAGAGTTTCAGCCTCCTAGCTTTTTCCCTCTTGGAGAAAAACAACTTTCCATAGGTATTTTTCTCTATGCAGAAACATGCTTGAAATGCATAGGAAAGCTAATAACAATAAACGGTCATACTGAAACTGGCAGTTAAGCCAGAACCAGGATTGCCCTACCCCTTTGTAGGGTGGATTGTACCCTACACACCTGCAGAGTTTCAGCCTCCTAGCTTTTTCCCTCTTGGAGAAAAACAACTTTCCATAGGTAATTTTCTCTATGCAGAAACATGCTTGAAATGCATAGGGAAAGCTAAAACAATAAACGGTCATACTGAAACTGGCAGTTAAGCCAGAACCAGGATTGCCCTACCCCTTTGTAGGGTGGATTGTACCCTACACACCTGCAGAGTTTCAGCCTCCTAGCTTTTTCCCTCTTGGAGAAAAACAACTTTCCATAGGTATTTTTCTCTATGCAGAAATATGCTCAAAATGCATAGGGAAAGCTAAAACAATAAACGGTCATACTGAAACTGGCAGTTAAGCCAGAACCAGGATTGCCCTACCCCTTTGTAGGGTGGATTGTACCCTACACACCTGCAGAGTTTCAGCCTCCTAGCTTTTTCCCTCTTGGAGAAAAACAACTTTCCATAGGTATCTTTCTCTATGCAGAAACATGCTTGAAATGCATAGGGAAAGCTAAAAACAATAAACGGTCATACTGAAACTGGCAGTTAAGCCAGAACCAGGATTGCCCTACCCCTTTGTAGGGTGGATTGTACCCTACACACCTGCAGAGTTTCAGCCTCCTAGCTTTTTCCCTCTTGGAGAAAAACAACTTTCCATAGGTATTTTTCTCTATGCAAAAGCATGCTTGAAATGCATAGGAAAGCTAAAACAATAAACGGTCATACTGAAACTGGCAGTTAAGCCAGAACCAGGATTGCCCTACCCCTTTGTAGGGTGGATTGTACCCTACACACCTGCAGAGTTTCAGCCTCCTAGCTTTTTCCCTCTTGGAGAAAAACAACTTTCCATAGGTATTTTTCTCTATGCAGAAACATGCTTGAAATGCATAGGAAAGCTAAAACAATAAACGGTCATACTGAAACTGGCAGTTAAGCCAGAACCAGGATTGCCCTACCCCTTTGTAGGGTGGATTGTACCCTACACACCTGCAGAGTTTCAGCCTCCTAGCTTTTTCCCTCTTGGAGAAAAACAACTTTCCATAGGTATTTTTCTCTATGCAAAAACATGCTTGAAATGCATAGGAAAGCCAAAAATCAATAAACGGTCATACTGAAACTGGCAGTTAAGCCAGAACCAGGATTGCCCTACCCCTTTGTAGGGTGGATTGTACCCTACACACCTGCAGAGTTTCAGCCTCCTAGCTTTTTCCCTCTTGGAGAAAAACAACTTTCCATAGGTATTTTTTCTCTATGCAGAAACATGCTTGAAATGCATAGGAAAGCTAAAAACAATAAACGGTCATACTGAAACTGGCAGTTAAGCCAGAACCAGGATTGCCCTACCCCTTTGTAGGGTGGATTGTACCCTACACACCTGCAGAGTTTCAGCCTCCTAGCTTTTTCCCTCTTGGAGAAAAACAACTTTCCATAGGTATTTTTCTCTATGCAGAAACATGCTTGAAATGCATAGGAAAGCTAAAACAATAAACGGTCATACTGAAACTGGCAGTTAAGCCAGAACCAGGATTGCCCTACCCCTTTGTAGGGTGGATTGTACCCTACACACCTGCAGAGTTTCAGCCTCCTAGCTTTTTCCCTCTTGGAGAAAAACAACTTTCCATAGGTATTTTTCTCTATGCAGAAACATGCTTGAAATGCATAGGAAAGCTAAAACAATAAACGGTCATACTGAAACTGGCAGTTAAGCCAGAACCAGGATTGCCCTACCCCTTTGTAGGGTGGATTGTACCCTACACACCTGCAGAGTTTCAGCCTCCTAGCTTTTTCCCTCTTGGAGAAAAACAACTTTCCATAGGTATTTTTCTCTATGCAGAAACATGCTCAAAATGCATAGGAGAGCTAAAACAATAAACGGTCATACTGAAACTGGCAGTTAAGCCAGAACCAGGATTGCCCTACCCCTTTGTAGGGTGGATTGTACCCTACACACCTGCAGAGTTTCAGCCTCCTAGCTTTTTCCCTCTTGGAGAAAAACAACTTTCCATAGGTATTTTTCTCTATGCAGAAACTTGCTTGAAATGCATAGGGAAAGCTAAAACAATAAACGGTCATACTGAAACTGGCAGTTAAGCCAGAACCAGGATTGCCCTACCCCTTTGTAGGGTGGATTGTACCCTACACACCTGCAGAGTTTCAGCCTCCTAGCTTTTTCCCTCTTGGAGAAAAACAACTTTCCATAGGTATTTTTCTCTATGCAAAAACATGCTTGAAATGCATAGGAAAGCTAAAACAATAAACGGTCATACTGAAACTGGCAGTTAAGCCAGAACCAGGATTGCCCTACCCCTTTGTAGGGTGGATTGTACCCTACACACCTGCAGAGTTTCAGCCTCCTAGCTTTTTCCCTCTTGGAGAAAAACAACTTTCCATAGGTATTTTTCTCTATGCAGAAACATGCTTGAAATGCATAGGAAAGCTAAAACAATAAACGGTCATACTGAAACTGGCAGTTAAGCCAGAACCAGGATTGCCCTACCCCTTTGTAGGGTGGATTGTACCCTACACACCTGCAGAGTTTCAGCCTCCTAGCTTTTTCCCTCTTGGAGAAAAACAACTTTCCATAGGTATTTTTCTCTATGCAGAAACATGCTCAAAATGCATAGGAAAGCTAAAACAATAAACGGTCATACTGAAACTGGCAGTTAAGCCAGAACCAGGATTGCCCTACCCCTTTGTAGGGTGGATTGTACCCTACACACCTGCAGAGTTTCAGCCTCCTAGCTTTTTCCCTCTTGGAGAAAAACAACTTTCCATAGGTATTTTTCTCTATGCAGAAACATGCTCAAAATGCATAGGAAAGCTAAAACAATAAACGGTCATACTGAAACTGGCAGTTAAGCCAGAACCAGGATTGCCCTACCCCTTTGTAGGGTGGATTGTACCCTACACACCTGCAGAGTTTCAGCCTCCTAGCTTTTTCCCTCTTGGAGAAAAACAACTTTCCATAGGTATTTTTCTCTATGCAGAAACATGCTTGAAATGCATAGGAAAGCTAAAAACAATAAACGGTCATACTGAAACTGGCAGTTAAGCCAGAACCAGGATTGCCCTACCCCTTTGTAGGGTGGATTGTACCCTACACACCTGCAGAGTTTCAGCCTCCTAGCTTTTTCCCTCTTGGAGAAAAACAACTTTCCATAGGTATTTTTCTCTATGCAGAAACATGCTTGAAATGCAAAAAGAAAGCTAAAAACAATAAACGGTCATACTGAAACTGGCAGTTAAGCCAGAACCAGGATTGCCCTACCCCTTTGTAGGGTGGATTGTACCCTACACACCTGCAGAGTTTCAGCCTCCTAGCTTTTTCCCTCTTGGAGAAAAACAACTTTCCATAGGTATTTTTCCCTATGCAGAAACATGCTTGAAATGCAAAAAGAAAGCTAAAACAATAAACGGTCATACTGAAACTGGCAGTTAAGCCAGAACCAGGATTGCCCTACCTCTTTGTAGGGGGGATTGTACCCTACACACCTGCAGAGTTTCAGCCTCCTAGCTTTTTCCCTCTTGGAGAAAAACAACTTTCCACAGGTATTTTTTCTCTATGCAGAAACATGCTTGAAATGCATAGGGAAAGCTAAAAACAAACGGTCATACTGAAACTGGCAAGTTTGCAAGCCGAAAATAGTGTCTCCCTGTGGGCAGGAAAAAGCAGCTTCTCCTGCCTCTATGGTTCTTTTTTCAGGTTCTGCATTTTTATTGTTAAATATCACATTTTGTATTTTTGCATGCATATTGTGTGATCTGACACCTTCTAAACCTCTATTTTGTAGTTCTGTTAGCATATTTTCATTTTTTGCACCAAACAAAACACTTTGTTCAACACTACATGCATTGGATGTCTGCCGCGGTTGTATGACAGTTTGCAAGCCAGAAATAGTGCCTCCCGGTGGGCAGGGAAATGCAGCTTCTCCCGCCTCTATGGATCTCGTTTCTGGTTCTATATTATCACTGTTAAATATCACATTTTGTATTCTTGCATACATATTATGAGATCTGACACTCTCTAATCTTGTTTTTTTGTGAATATTTAGGCATATTCTCAGTATTTGCACTTAAAAAACACTTTGTTTAACATTACATACATTTGATGAAATCGGCGGTTGTATGACAGTTTCTAAGCCCAAAATAGTGTCTCCCTGCGGGCAGGAAAATGTAGCTTCTCCTGCCTCTATGGAGCTTTTTTCTCGTTCTTTATTTACAGTGTTATAAGCAACATTTTTAACATTTTCATTAATATTCTGTGATCGGAAGTCATTCAATCCTATTTTGACAACATTTAGGCTCATGCTTTCATTATTTGCAACTTTTATAGGATTTTTTTTCATGAATACATTCAAGCAACGTTTCCGCGGGACTTACAGTACCTTTTAAGCCGGAATTGAGATGCCCTGGTCGGGTAAACTCACACTGTTCATTAGCCTGTTCGGCTCCATGCTGTATAACGCTCATATCAGCTTCAGTAGACATAGAAACACGGGAATTCTCCTCAAAGTTTGGATTCTGTATTTTTAAAGCATTCTTCCTTTGGATTTCATTCTCCTCACCTGAAAAGAAAAAAAGAGTTAGTAGA
>NW_025061441.1:0-6238 GCF_019279795.1 Protopterus annectens | reverse complement strand
TTTTAAATGAGATTTTCATCCACTAATTAGCTGGATTATCACTCTCAAATAATTTTTTTGACATAGCAAGCCTCTTAAAATCCAAAAGAACAAAACTTAAAAAACAAAATAATATGAAAGATAAAAAACAAGATATGTCAAACTTAATGAAAACTCCAATCAAAATCAATGAAAGTCAGAATGGGGCAAATAACTAAATAAAGATGCCATAAATAATTATTAAAGGGGAAATTTTTTTCTCTAATTAGCTGATGTTACTGTCAAAAAAATTTTCACTATTCAAGACCTCTTAAACTCCAAAAAAAACAAAGAAAAAAAAATAATGAAAGATAAGAAAACAAGAAGTAACAACCTTTATGAAAACTAATCCAAATCAAATGTGGGCATAGCAGGCATAGAACAGAATACAATGAACTACAGCTGATAAGGATGAAATTTTTAAAGTGAAATGCATTTCTCAGCTCTTACTAATTAGCTGAATGTTTACGTCGTATGTTTTAACTGCCATAGAAAACCTTTTAAAAACTCCAAAAAGAAAAAACTAAAGAAACAAATGCAGTCTAAGAGAAGATAAAAAAAAAAAAACAAACCCTTTAAATGAATAATCCAATCCAAAATAAATCAGAGAGATCAGCATAGTCAGAGACAAGTAAAAACAAGCATACATAAAGATCCCTTATATTTTAAAAGGATTATTTCTCCTATCCCACTAATTAGCGGGATGTTATTCACTGCTTGAAAAATTTTTTTCAAAATTGGGAAGACCTCTTAAAATCCAAAAGAAAAAAAACTTATAACAAAAAAAAATGCAAAGAAAAAAAAATAAATATAGAAGTAAAACCTTAAATGAACTCTAATCCCATACAAATGAGTGATCAGCAAGTTCAGAGAAAAAAGTAAAAAAAAATAAATATTTAGTTAAATGAGGAATGGTATTTCAGCTAACTTTAAGCTGATGTTTTTTCACTGTCTGCAAAAATTCTTTCTAATGACACTAAGACCCCTTAAAATCCAAAAAAAAATAAATAAATAAAAAACAATGAAAAGATAAAATGAAGTTACCAAACTTAAATGAAAAACTATCCAAAATAAATCAAATAGCAATAGGCAGAGAACAGCAAGTAAAAAAGCACTACAACAAAATAAAGATGCCATAAAATTTTTAAATGAAATGCTATTTCCTCCCTAATTAATAGATGTTATTCACTGCCCGCAAAGAATTCTTTCTAGCAAAAGATCTCTTAAAACTCCAAAAATAAGAAAAACTTAAAAAAAAGAAAATGCAATATAAGAAAAGATAAATACAGAAAATCAACATTAATGAAGAATCCAATCCAAAATGAAATAGAGATCAGCAATAGTCAGGTAAAAGCAAGTAACAATACAAATAGCTAGAGATAGATGCCACTAAGGAATAGAGCTCAAGCTATTTTCACCCAAAATCTCACACAAAACCAAAAAAAAATGCAATATAAAACAAACAAATCAAATATTAACATCATATCAAATGCAATAATATACAAATAACATAAAGTAAAAAATCCAAAAATATTAAAATCTGCTCCTGAATTTGAAATTATTTTATCACTTATCAATTATTTATCTAATTTTCCCTAGAAAATGCAATACTGAGCAAAACCTTACATGATCTATTAATCATTATTAGTCAGAGAAAAGCAAGTCACACAAGCACTACATCTTAATAAATACCTCATAAACATTTGTTGGTAAATGAGGCATGCTTTTTGTCAGATCTTCCCACTAATAGTCTGGATGTTACTCAAGTCTGCAAAAGTATTTTTTCTAACTGATCCAACTAAGTTCTGTTACAGCTCCGAAAAGAAAAAAAAACTTAAAACATAAGAAAATGTAATATAAGAAACATGTTAAAAAACAGATATACACAAACCTTAAAATGATAACTACAATCCAAATCAAAATGTAGAGATGAGCAATATTCAGGTTGGGAACAGAAAATCTAATCAGCACAAAATCTAAATAAAGATGCCACAAATAATTTGCTGCTAAATTAGGAATATTTTCCCAGCCAATCTTACTAATTAGCTGGAAGTTACTCACTTCTACAAAATAATCCTTTTCTTATGACCATAGCCAAACCTCTTAAAAATCCAAAAAGAACAAAACTTAAAACAAAGAAAAGTACAATATATGAGGAAGATAAGAAAACAAGAAATGTCTAAAACTTAACTGAGAAACTCCAATCAAAATCAATGCACCAATCAGCAATAGTAGGCAAATACCTATAACTAAATAAATATGCCATACATAATTGAAGTTAAATGAGGATTTTTTTTGGTCTACTTACTAATTAGCTGGATGATATCTGCTGCCTTCAAAAGAACCATTTTCTAACTGATGCTATTCAAGACCACTTGAAACTCCAAAATAAAAAAACCTTAAAGCAAAAGAAAACGTAATATATGTATGAGATAAGAAAACAAGAAGTAACAAACTTTCAATGAAAAACTCCAATCCAAAATCAAATGTAGAGATCAGAAATAGCAGGCATAGAACACAATGATCAACATGAACTACAGCTGATAAGGATGCCACAAATCTTTCTCAATAAATGTAAATCACGATTTCTAAGCTCATTTCATAATTTACCTAGATGCTTTTTCACTGTCAGCAGTAGATATGTTTTCTAACTGGCCATAGGAAAACCTCTTAAACCTCCAAAAACAAGAAAAACTAAGATGAAAACAAAGTGCAGTCTAAGAGAAATAAAATACAAAGTATACAACCAAACTTTAAATAAATAATTCCAAACCAAAATTAAATGCAGAGAGAGATCAACAGTAGTCAGAGACCAAGTAAGATAAACAAGCACTGCAGGTAAATGGAGATGCCACTTATATTCCTGAAGTGAGATTGCTATTTCTCAGCAAGTCCCACTAATTAGCTGGATGTTATTAACTGCTTGTAAAATATCTTTTTCAAAAACCCTAGAGAAGACCTCTTAAAATGCCAAAAAGAACAAAAACTTATAACAAAACAAAATGCAATGGAAGAAAAAGAATATAGAAGTAACCATTCCTTAAATGAACACCTCTAATCCCATACCAAATGCAGTGATCAGCAGAAGTCTGTTGGAGAATACCAAGAGAAAAGCCCACTACAGCTAAAGAAAAAAAGTGAAATAGTAGTTAAATGAGGAATGGTATTTCTCAGCTAATCCCACAAATAGGCTAGATATTCTTCACTGTCTGCATAGGATTCTTTTCTAATGGACACTAGCCAAGACCTCTTAAAAATCCCAAAAACTAAAAAATGTAAATAATACTAAATGTAATGTAAGGGGAAGATAAAAATGCATGTTACCAAAACCTTAAATGTGTATAACTCTGATCCAAAATAAACCTCATATATCAGCAATGCTGACGCAGAGAACACCTAGTAAAAGAAGCACTACAACAAAATAAAAGATGCCATAAATATTTGTAGTGTCAAATGAGGAATGTTATTTTTCATGTCCTCCCACTTATTAGGTAGATGTTTATTCTGCATCATCACAAGAATTACTTTTTACCTGACAATAGCAAAGACCTCTTAAACCTCCAAAAATAAGAAAAAACTTAAAAACCTACAAAATATAATATAAGAAAAAGATAAAACACAAACAATAAAACATGAAATGAATTATGCTATTCCAAAATGAAATCCAGAGAGCAGCAATAGTCAAGGTAGAGATGAGGAAATAAAAAAAGCAATAGAACTAAGTACAGACACCACTAAATATTAATTGTTGAAAGTGAGTGCTATTTCTCAGCTTGACCCACTACTTAGTTAGATGTTATTCACTGCCTGCAAAAGAATCTAGCCAGGACATCTTAAAACTCCAAAAAGAACAAAAAACTTAATTAACAAAATGCAATAGAAGGAACAGAGACAGATAGAAGAAAACTGCGCTGCAGAAAGTATTATAAACAAATTTTAAATGAATAACATTATTCCAAAATCAAATACAGGGATCAGCCATAATCAGGCAGAGATGAGGAAGTCAAAAAAGCATTCCCCCAAAATAAAGATGCCATTAAATATCTGTTGTTGAAAGGGAATGCTACTTTTCAGCTCCTGCCCAGAAATTTGCTAAATTTTATTCACTGCCTGCAAATCAATTATTTTCAAAGTCTAGTGAAAATGTTTTAAAACTACAAAAAGAGCAAAAACTTTAATAAGAAAGAAAATGCAATATGAGAAAAATATAAAAATGAGAAGTAATCAAACCTTACATGAAGAACTCTAATCTAGTATTAAATCCAGAGATCAGCAATAATCAGAGATTAGCAAGTCACAAAAGCACTACATCTTAATAAATACCTTATAAACATTTGCTGTTAATGAGGCATGCTTTTTGTCAGATCTTCCCACTAATAGTCTGGATGTTACTCAAGTCAGCAAAAGTATCTTTTCTAACTGATCCTAGCTAAGTTCTCTTAAAGCTCCAAAAAGAAAGAAAAACTTAAAACATAAGAAAATGTAATATTAGAAACATGTTAAAAAACAGATATACGCAAACCTTAAAAGGATAACTACAATCCAAATCAAAATGTAGAGATGAGCAATAGTCAGGTTGAGAACAGCAAATCAAACCAGCACAAAATCTAAATAAAGATGCCGCAAAAAAATTGCTGCTAAATGAGCAAGATTTGCCCAGCTATCTTACTAATTAGCTGGATATTACTAACTTCTACAAAATAATCCTTTTCTTATGACCATAGCCAAGCCTCTTAAAAATCCAAAAAGAACAAAACTTAAAACAAAGCAAAATACAAGATATGAGGAAGATAAGAAAACAAGATATATCAAAAACCAACAGCAGAAACTCAATCAAAATCAATGAACTGATAAGCAATAGTAGGCAAATACATATAACTAAATAAATATACCATAAATAATTGAAGTTAAATGAGAATTTCTTTGAATTATCTGCTGAAAGAACCATTTTCTAGCAGTGCTATTCAGGAACCACTTGAAACTCCAAAATCAAAAAAACCTTAAAACCAAAATAATATATATACGAATAAAAAAAAAACAAAAGTAACAAACGGTAGAAAACTCAATCAAATCAAATGTAAGTCAAGCCAGCAGGCATAGAACAGAATGACAACATGAACTACAGCTGATAAGGATGCCACAAATATTTGTCATTAAATGTGAAATGTGATTTCTCAGCTCCTTTCATAATTAGTGAATGTTTTTCACTGTCAGCAGTAGATATGTTTTCTAACTGGCCATAGCCAAAACCTCTTAAACCTCCAAAAAAATAAACTCTAAGAAGAAAACAAAGTGCAGTCTAAGAGAAATAATAAAGTATACAACCAAACTTCAAATGAACAATTCCAATCCAAAATGAAATGCAGAGAGAGAGAGAGAGATCAACAGTAGTCAGAGACCAAGTAAGATAAACAAGCATTACAGGTAAATGGGGATGCCAGTTATAATCTTAAAGTGAGATTGCTATTTCTCAACTAGTCCCAGTAATTAGCTGGATGTTGTTAACTGCTTGTAAAAAATCTTTTTCAAAAATCCTAGGGAAGAACTCTTAAAATCCCAGAAAGAACAAAAACTTATAACAAAACAAAATGCAACAGAAGAAAAAGAATAAATATAGAAGTAAACATACCTTAAATGAACACCTCTATTCCCATACCAAATGTAGTGATCAGCAGACGTCTGCCAGAGAAAAAAAAACCTGAAATATTAGTAGTTAAATGAGGAATGGTATTTCTCAGCTAATCCCGCTAATAAGCTAGATATTCTTCACTGTCTGCAAATAATTCTTTTCTAATGGACGCTAGCCTAGACCTCTTAAAAATCCAAAAAACAAAAACATTTAAATAATACTTAATGCAATGTAAAGGGAAGATGAAAATGCAAGTTAACAAAACCTTAAATATATAACTCGAATCCAAAATAAAATTCATATATCCGCAATACTGAGGCAGTGAACAGCAAGTAAAACAAGCACTACAACAAAATAAAGATGCCATAAATATTTAGTTAAATGAGGAATGTTTTTCTCATGTCTCCCACTAATTAGTAGATGTTATTCACTGTCATCAAAGAATTTTTACCTGACAATAGCAAAGACCTCTTAAAACTCCAAAATAAAAAAACTTAAAAAAAATGTAATATAAAAAAATAAAATACAGAAGAAAAAAAATGAAATGATTCCAAAAAGAAACCCGAGTTAGTCAAAAAAAAAAGGAAAAAG
>NW_025061440.1:0-6830 GCF_019279795.1 Protopterus annectens | reverse complement strand
ACCACCTTTAACATCGATTTAACTAATTCCACGGGCTTTTCCCCAGAGTTTCATGTACAATGCTTCACCACCTATCTTCATTTCAAAAACCAGGCCATGTTCACCACCTAAAATCATTTAACAAAGCATTAAAAAAGATTTCATTTTTAAAACAAAGCCCCATAAACAGATTTCATGTAACTAATTCCACAGAAAGGCTATGTTCATCACCTACATCATTTACAAGCATGAAGATTTCATGAAACTAATTCCACAGACAGGCCATGTTCACCACCTACATCATTTACAAGCATACAGATTTCATGTAACTAATTCCACAGAAAGGCCATGTTCATCACCTACATCATTTACAAGCATGAAGATTTCATGTAACTAATTTCACAGACAGGCCATGTTCACCACCTACATCATTTACAAGCATACAGATTTCATTTAGCCAATTCCACAGACAGGCCTTGTTCACCACCTACATCATTTACAAGCATACAGATTTCATGTAGCTAATTCCACAGACAGGCCATGTTCACCACCTACATCATTTACAAGCATACAGATTTCATGTAGCTAATTCCACAGACAGGCCATGTTCACCACCTACATCATTTACAAGCATACCGATTTCATGTAGCTAATTCCACAGACAGGCCATGTTCACCACCTACATCATTTACAAGCATACAGATTTCATGTAGCTAATTCCACAGACAGGCCATGTTCACCACCTACATCATTTACAAGCATACCGATTTCATGTAACTATTCCACAGACAGGCCATGTTCACCACCTATATCATTTACAAGCATACCGATTTCATGTAACTATTCCACAGACAGGCCATTTTCACCACCTTCATCATTTACAAGCATACAGATTTCATGTAACTAACTACACACACAGGCCATGTTCACCACCAACATCATTTATAAGCATATAGATTTCATGTAGCTAATTCCACAGACAGGCCATGTTCACCATCTGCATCATTTACAAGCATGCAGATTTCATGTAGCTAATTCCACAGACAGGCCATGTTCACCACCTACATCATTTACAAGCATACAGATTTCATGTAACTAATTCCACAGACAGGCCATGTTCACCACTTACGTCATTTACAAGCATGCAGATTTCATGTAATTAATTCCACAGACAGGCCATGTTCACCACCTACTTCATTTACAAGCATGCAGATTTCATGTAACTAATTCCACAGACAGGGCATGTTCACCACCTACTTCATTTACAAGCATACAGATTTCATGTACTAATTTCACAGACAGGCCATGTTCACCACCTACATCATTTATGAGCATACAGATTTCATGTAACTAATTTCACAGACAGGCCATGTTCACCGCTTACATCATTTACTTGCATACAGATTTCATGTAGCTAATTCCACAGACAGGGCATGTTCACCACCTACTTCATTTACAACCATACATATTTCATGTAGCTAATTCCACAGACAGGCCATGTTCACCACCTACATCATTTACAAGCATACAGATTTCATGTAGCTAATTCCACAGACAGGCCATGTTCACCACCTACATCATTTACAAGCATACAGATTTCATGTAACTATTCCACAGACAGGCCATGTTCACCACCTACATCATTTACAAGCATACAGATTTCATGTAACTAATTCCACAGACAGGCCATGTTCACCACCTACATCATTTACAAGCATACAGATTTCATGTAACTAATTCCACAGACAGGCCATGTTCACCACCTACATCATTTACAAGCATGCAGATTTCATGTAACTAATTCCACAGACAGGCCATGTTCACCACCTACATCATTTACAAGCATACAGATTTCATGTAACTAATTCCACAGACAGGCCATGTTCACCACCTAAATCAGTTATGAGCATACAGATTTCATGTAACTAATTCCACAGAAAGGCCATGTTCATCACCTACATCATTTACAAGCATACAGATTTCATGTAACTAATTCCACAGACAGGCCATGTTCACCACCTACATCATTTACAAGCATACAGATTTCATGTAACTAATTCCACAGACAGGCCATGTTCACCACCTACATCATTTATAAGCATACAGATTTCATGTAGCTAATTCCACAGACAGGCCATGTTCACCATCTACATCATTTACAAGCGTGCAGATTTCATGTAGCTAATTCCACAGACAGGCCATGTTCACCACCTACATCATTTACAAGCATACAGATTTCATGTAACTATTCCACAGACAGGCCATGTTCACCACCTACATCATTTACAAGCATACCGATTTCATGTAACTATTCCACAGACAGGCCATGTTCACCACCTATATCATTTACAAGCATACCGATTTCATGTAACTATTCCACAGACAGGCCATTTTCACCACCTTCATCATTTACAAGCATACAGATTTCATGTACTAATTTCACAGAAAGGCCATGTTCACCACCTAAATCAGTTATGAGCATTCAGATTTCATGTAACTAATTCCACAGAAAGGCTATGTTCATCACCTACATCATTTACAAGCATGAAGATTTCATGAAACTAATTCCACAGACAGGCCATGTTCACCACCTACATCATTTACAAGCATACAGATTTCATGTAACTAATTCCACAGACAGGCCATGTTCACCACCTACATCATTTACAAGCATACAGATTTCATGTAGCTAATTCCACAGACAGGCCATGTTCACCACCTACATCATTTACAAGCATACAGATTTCATGTAACTAATTCCACAGACAGGCCATGTTCACCACCTACATCATTTATAAGCATACAGATTTCATGTAGCTAATTCCACAGACAGGCCATGTTCACCATCTACATCATTTACAAGCATGCAGATTTCATGTAGCTAATTCCACAGACAGGCCATGTTCACCACCTACATCATTTACAAGCATACAGATTTCATGTAACTATTCCACAGACAGGCCATGTTCACCACCTACATCATTTACAAGCATACCGATTTCATGTAACTATTCCACAGACAGGCCATTTTCACCACCTACATCATTTACAAGCATACAGATTTCATGTAACTAACTACACACACAGGCCATGTTCACCACCTACATCATTTATAAGCATACAGATTTCATGTAGCTAATTCCACAGACAGGCCATGTTCACCATCTACATCATTTACAAGCATGCAGATTTCATGTAGCTAATTCCACAGACAGGCCATGTTCACCACCTACATCATTTACAAGCATACAGATTTCATGTAACTAATTCCACAGACAGGCCATGTTCACCACCTACGTCATTTACAAGCATGCAGATTTCATGTAACTAATTCCACAGACAGGGCATGTTCACCACCTACTTCATTTACAAGCATACAGATTTCATGTACTAATTTCACAGACAGGCCATGTTCACCACCTACATCATTTACAAGCATACAGATTTCATGTAACTAATTTCACAGACAGGCCATGTTCACCACCTACATCATTTACAAGCATACAGATTTCATGTAGCTAATTCCACAGACAGGCCATGTTCACCACCTACATCATTTACAAGCATACAGATTTCATGTAGCTAATTCCACAGACAGGCCATGTTCACCAGCTACATCATTTACAAGCATACAGATTTCATGTAACTAACTACACACACAGGCCATGTTCACCACCTACATCATTTACAAGCATACAGATTTCATGTAACTAATTCCACAGACAGGCCATTTTCACCACCTACATCATTTACAAGCATAAAGATTTCATGTAACTAATTCCACAGACATGCCATGTTCACCACCTATATTATTTACAAGCATACAGATTTCATGTAACTATTCCACAGACAGGGCATGTTCACCACCTACTTCATTTACAAGCATAAAGATTTCATGTAACTAATTCCACAGACAGGCCATGTTCACCACTTACGTCATTTACAAGCATACAGATTTCATGTAGCTAATTCCACAGACAGGCCATGTTCACCACCTACATCATTTACAAGCATACAGATTTCATGTAGCTAATTCCACAGACAGGCCATGTTCACCACCTACATCATTTACAAGCATACAGATTTCATGTAACTAATTCCACAGACAGGCCATGTTCACCACCTACATCATTTACAAGCATACAGATTTCATGTAACTATTCCACAGACAGGCCATGTTCACCACCTACATCATTTACAAGCATACAGATTTCATGTAACTATTCCACAGACAGGCCATGTTCACCACCTACATCATTTACAAGCATACAGATTTCATGTAACTAATTCCACAGACAGGCCATGTTCACCACCTACATCATTTATGAGCATACAGATTTCATGTAACTAATTCCACAGACAGGCCATGTTCACCATCTACATCATTTACAAGCATGCAGATTTCATGTAGCTAATTCCACAGACAGGCCATGTTCACCACCTACATCATTTACAAGCATACAGATTTCATGTAACTGATTCCACAGACAGGCCATGTTCACCACCTACGTCATTTACAAGCATGCAAATTTCATGTAATTAATTCCACAGACAGGCCATGTTCACCACCTACTTCATTTACAAGCATGCAGATTTCATGTAACTAATTCCACAGACAGGGCATGTTCACCACCTACTTCATTTACAAGCATACAGATTTCATGTACTAATTTCACAGACAGGCCATGTTCACCACCTACATCATTTATGAGCATACAGATTTCATGTAACTAATTTCACAGACAGGCCATGTTCACCGCTTACGTCATTTACTTGCATACAGATTTCATGTAGCTAATTCCACAGACAGGGCATGTTCACCACCTACTTCATTTACAACCATACATATTTCATGTAGCTAATTCCACAGACAAGGCATGTTCACCACCTACACTATTTACAAGCATACAGATTTCATGTAGCTAATTCCACAGACAGGCCATGTTCACCACCTACATCATTTACAAGCATACAGATTTCATTTAGCCAATTCCACAGACAGGCCTTGTTCACCACCTACATTATTTACAGGCATACTGATTTCATGTAACTATTCCACAGACAGGCCATGTTCACCACCTACATCATTTACAAGCATACCAATTTCATGTAACTATTCCACAGACAGGCCATTTTCACCACCTACATCATTTACAAGCATACAGATTTCATGTAACTAACTACACACACAGGCCATGTTCACCACCTACATCATTTATAAGCATACAGATTTCATGTAGCTAATTCCACAGACAGGCCATGTTCACCATCTACATCATTTACAAGCATGCAGATTTCATGTAGCTAATTCCACAGACAGGCCATGTTCACCACCTACATCATTTACAAGCATACAGATTTCATGTAACTATTCCACAGACAGGCCATGTTCACCACCTACATCATTTACAAGCATACAGATTTCATGTAACTAATTCCACAGACAGGCCATGTTCACCACCTACATCATTTACAAGCATGCAGATTTCATGTAACTAATTCCACAGACAGGCCACGTTCACCACCTACATCATTTACAAGCATGCAGATTTCATGTAACTAATTCCACAGACAGGCCATGTTCACCACCTACTTCATTTACAAGCATGCAGATTTCATGTAACTAATTCCACAGACAGGCCACGTTCACCACCTACATCATTTACAAGCATGCAGATTTCATGTACTAATTTCACAGAAAGGCCATGTTCACCACCTAAATCAGTTATGAGCATACAGATTTCATGTAACTAATTCCACAGAAAGGCCATGTTCATCACCTACATCATTTACAAGCATGAAGATTTCATGTAACTAATTCCACAGACAGGCCATGTTCACCACCTACATCATTTACAAGCATACAGATTTCATTTAGCCAATTCCACAGACAGGCCTTGTTCACCACCTACATCATTTACAGGCATACAGATTTCATGTAACTAATTCCACAGACAGGCCATGTTCACCACCTACATCATTTACAAGTATACAGATTTCATGTAACTAATTTCACAGACAGGCCATGTTCACCACCTATATCATTTACAAGCATGCAGATTTCATGTAACTAATTCCACAGACAGGCCATGTTCACCACCTACATCATTTACAAGCATGCAGATTTCATGTAACTAATTCCACAGACAGGCCATGTTCACCACCTACATCATTTACAAGCATGAAGATTTCATGTAACTAATTCCACAGACAGGCCATGTTCACCACCTACATCATTTACAAGCATACAGATTTCATTTAGCCAATTCCACAGACAGGCCATGTTCCCCTCCTACATCATTTATAAGCATACAGATTTCATGTAGCTAATTCCACAGAAAGGCCATGTTCATCACCTACATCATTTACAAGCATGAAGATTTCATGTAAATAATTCCACAGACAGGCCATGTTCACCACCTACATCATTTACAAGCATACAGATTTCATTTATTAATAATTCCACAGACAGGCCATGTTCACCACCTACATCATTTACAAGCATACAGATTTCATGTAACTATTCCACAGACAGGCCATGTTCACCACCTACATCATTTACAAGCATACCGATTTCATGTAACTATTCCACAGACAGGCCATTTTCACCACCTTCATCATTTACAAGCATACAGATTTCATGTAACTAACTACACACAGAGGCCACGTTCACCACCTACGTCATTTACAACATTTCAAGCAATTCCCACAACAGCTTTTCCCACCTCATCATTAATAAATACAGATTTCAACAATTCACACCCATTTACCACTTTCATTTACAAGTACAGACATGTCAACCACAAAGGCCATTACAACATTTTTACAAAGGATTTCCCACAACATCTTTC
>NW_025061439.1:0-11555 GCF_019279795.1 Protopterus annectens | reverse complement strand
ATAAGCTATTTATGTCTGTATTGGCTAGAAGAATGTAACATCAATGCCAAAAAATGACAGACATGAATCAATGTGCATTTGTTGTATGAAGAGCGGTATTTGATAATATTACTAAAGCAACAATGATATAGAAGGAATCTGAGCAGAAGAATACATCATTATTGTTGGTAACCCTGGTTACAGAAAAATAATTTGACATGGTCTTCTGGGGCTTTATTAGCAGGCAATGACAGGATTTATATTTCCCAAAAAAATAATGGAGCTAAAATGTATGAAGATTCAGAGACAAGAATAATGGTGGAGGAGGTTCATTCTAGAAGCTTGGTTTGAGCAGAGGAACCAGGCAAGGATGCCTAATCTCCCCTTTGCTGCTTTCACTGTATTTGGAGGTTTCATGCAAGAAAAAACATATGAGGATTGAAAATTTAGGTTAACTACTGATGTGGATGCCAAAAGAAACTAGCTTTGTTTGCATATGGTAGTACATTGTATATGACAACTCTACGGCAAGCTATCCCAATTTTACCTAACATTTTGACATGATTTCTTCCTTTTTTTTTTTTGGATATAAAAGAAATGACGACAATATTTTGTTTTCAGTAGCTTGTAACAAGCAAGCATTTCTGATTAACAGACAAGTGGTAATAGGCAGAACATATTCTAATCTGTTCACAGACAGGAAAGCCAAGTACCAAGCTCAAAAACAAGCAATGCATTATGATACAGGTACAAAGGTCATTACAAAGGTCAACCAATTATGCTGCATCAGTGAACTGTCCAAGCAGTAGCTTTTCCAAAGCCAGCAAAGCTACAATGTAGTCTTTCATGGTACAGCAATCTAGGGGCAGCCCGTGCTATTGGATTGCAGGACTGTAGCCCTCAGCTGTGTAAAAAAAGAAATAAAGTAAAAAATATAAAATACAAAGAAAGAAAATAAAAAAATAATCGCAAGTAGCAGACCTTTGCCCATGTATGCTAGCAGCATTTCCGATATCCAGACTGCTGCTGAATCAGTCTGGAGCATGTGCACACTGTTTCAGCAGCAGTCCGGATTAAGAAGCATTCAAGTGCAGAGATCCCAGAAGTCAACTGCATAAATTGTCATTAGAAAGGGATCAGACTCGGACTGCAACATCGGCAGGCTGGGAGGCTCATCAGGGAAGGACATCTTGTGGGGCTTTCTAGTGAAGGACTTAGTGCTCCAACGAACGAAGCTAGCAAAGGCAGGATTTAGTGCTGCAACGAATGAACCAGACCCAGGTAGAGTGGTGTGTGTGTGAAATGCCCCAGGTGCTACATGGTGGTGGGTATAGAATAAGGCTTGAACCCTGTACCTTGGGCCCAGGTGGCAAGAGCCTGAATTCCCTACCCAAAACCATTTGTAAAAATGTTGCAGATTTTTCCCTCATACTTGTTCTGTTCCTCATAAAATCTGTGGTTTCTGTATTTTTGCAGTTTTGTGTCCTTGCAAAGCCAGTAGTGCATTGGTGCAGTGGTAGCATTGTTGCCTGACAGCTACATGTTCTCTGGTTTGATTCTTGGCTGGGGTGCCTTACCTTCTGTGTGGAGTCTGTATGCCCTCCCTGTTTTCGTTTCCTCTAGTGTCCTCCCATCTTACAAAGACATGTGTCTGTCTGGAGTGTTTCTCCCTGGGCCTCTGCTAAAAATTAGCTTTTGTTCCAAGTCAGACTTTCTTGGTTAAATGTTAAAAATGACACGCATTTGAATATCAGACTTCATATTCTTCAGAAAGTGCATGGTAACACAAAAGCTTTTCTTCTAGCAATTTTCTAAGTGTATAAGATGGATATTTGAAATTTGTCCCTATTTTTGGGACTGTATTCCCCCATTATTGGCTTCATCCAGGTTTTGTGCTAAGGTTGAGAGGTATGGTAAGAACTGAATTCACTGAATGTGTTTGGGGGCTATATTCCCCCATTACTGGCTTTGTCCGGGTGTTTTTTGCTAAGAGGTTGAAAGCTATGGTGAGAACTAAATTCACTGAATGTTTGAGGGCTGTATTCACCCATTATTGGCTTTGTTTAGGTGTTTTGTGCTAAGAGGTTGACAGCCGTGCTATGGTGAGAACTGAATTCACTAAATGGTAGCCATTTAAGTTTCCATCTTCCTCTGTCACAAAACAGCTGGTTTGGCATACTGGTATGTTGCTGTGACTGTTTTGTACAGGGTCCTGGGTTTAAGGCTTGGCAGTAAAATGTATGGTGGTAACACAGCATTTTATTCTAGCAACTTTCCAACATTATACAAACAATGTTTAAAATGTGTCCCTGGTTTTTGGGCTTTTGTCTCCCCCACAATAAACTTTGGCTTTTTCCAGATTTCTTTGTGCTGCAAAGTTCAGAGATACAACTGAGTGAGTAGATTTTACAAGGAGCGGAGAGCTGCAGGGGAGCAAATGTTTAGTGCTGCTTATGCTGAGTCTGCTTGCATTGTTAATAGCACAACAGGTAGTATACTTGCTTTTGATGCAGAAGGATGTGGGTTCTACTCCCACAGTAGATAGATGCATTACTGATACTGTACAGTGCTGCAAAAGGGGTGGATGCTGCACTCCTTTTTGGTGAAGATACCTAGTAACTATGAACCTGTTATCAGTTTGCCATCCATTCCTTATAGCAATATTGCTAGCTTATCATTTTTTTAGTGTAATATAGGCAGTTTATTCCTCAAGGGTAACAGGCACTTTATTTGTAGATGAAACAAAGAAATACAAAGTTGTTTGCTAGCAGCAACCTCTTCATTAGTTACAGATCTCTTTAATGTGGAATTATGTAGATGACTTTTACTTCTTCAGTGATTGTGCATATGTACTGACACTGGTGGACTGTAGAAGTTTGAGTAGACTTTTATGATGGAAATGTTCTGAATTGGGCAGTTTTGTCATTACTGGTGCATGCATTTTGTTTCCTTGTTTACTGGGAAAAAACACCCTCTAAACATGTACTAGAAATATAATTTAATACAATCAGGAAGGTGTATGAAACAGCATGTGTATGTTTCATGTACAAGGGGCCTGTGATTTGAAAACAGCCCAAACCCAAAGTTAATCTACCACTGGCAAAATGTATTTTCTTTGAATGTGGGTTTCAATGCTGTTTCAGTGAATGTGAGTTTTCAAGGGCAGAGAAGTTTTAATGCTAAGTCTGTTTTCATTGTGAGACTGCATTGCTTTGTTTAGCAGATATGATATCTATTAGTGTTTGTGCTGTAAAATGCAAAATAAAACTTTCAAATGAAGTCCAAATCATTGCAGAAGTAAAGCAGTATGCAGATTAGTGTTTACGGTTTTTGTTTTTCGGCTTTTCCTGGTTAGTGTTTATGGTAAATGGGGTGAAATAGCCAAGTAATGGTTCATTGAAATGGCTGTAGGGGGGGAATCTCCATTCAACCATGATTTTGTGAGGGGGGGCAGCAAACTCAGACAGCCCCAGCTGAACTATACCTGTCAACTGTCCAGATTTTTGCAGAATGAAGAAATTTTTGCTTCTTATTTTTGGTTTGTTCCTCATACAATTTGTGGTTTTCTGTCAAATCATTTAGGAATGAAGTCACTAAATAATGACAGACACTGAGTTTCAGACTTCATAACTGTCAGAAAAATGCATGCTAAAGCAAGACTTGTTAGTCTATCAACTGTCTCGGTTTATACACAAGAGCAATTTTTAGTACTGTTTATATGTTCTCCCCATATATTTGGCCTTGTCCAGATTTCCTGCATTAACAGGTTGAGAGGTACATGCAAATAAATTGCTTTATAGAATTAGGCATATCCAAACCTCTCAACTGTCCCCAATTTTGGCTCAAAATGTTGCTCTTCCCCTAATAATCCCTCTGCAAAATGGCAATTTTGGAAGAAAACATGGAGGGTTTACAATTAATAACTGTAATAATCAGTTATAGATTGCTTTTATTTCAGAAATGCATGTAGATTCTTTTATTTTGTCAGATGCTCAAGTTAGCAGTAAAAGTGTCCTTCTTTGACAGGTTCCCAGCTGTATTGTGTGGCTATTTTATATTTTTGAATCACATTTCTGGTCCATTTTTCATAAAATTGTGTTTTTTTTTGGCAAATTAGTGGCAAATCATTAAAGACTGAAGTTAGAAAATAATCACAGACAATTCAGTTTCGGATTTCATACCCTTCAGAAAATTAATACTAATGCAAGACCTACTATTTTATTAACTTTTTAAGTTTATAACAGCAATATTAAAAAATTGTCCTTATTTTGGGCCTTTGTCCCACTTCTACGTATGGCTTTGTCCAGATTTCTTGCTCTAAGGTTGAGAGGTATGACAAATGTGTCAGGGCCATCGCAGTCAGCCAGAGACATTTCAAATTGTGACATACTTCTTGCACCCCACTCCCCCATGTAGTGACTCTGGATGTGTCCAAGCAAGGCAAGGAGCAGTTATGCAGTGTAAATGTGCAGACTATCCCCCATCCAAGGTAGACACAAGTACTACAATGGCTTTTTATCTGTCCTTGATTTCGCAGAATGTTCTGGTTTCTGTCATATTTTTATACTGTTGATTTATGCTTATTATTATTCAGAAAGTGCCTGTTGCTCTGTGTTTAAGCAGCAATGCTTTAATGACCACCTGGTAAGCTTGTCTGAGATTGTAAGATGCAAGTAAGTTTTAATAAGCATACTGTTAACGAATTGCCAACATTGAAATCCTTTCTGTTGTTGCCATGCGGAGAATACTTACATAACTAGATAACATATAAGCCTTGGGTGTTGAAATGCAAATGACAGTATTTGTAATAAAGGACAGGATTACATTATTTTACCTGCAAACTAAAAGGACAGGATTACATTATTTTACCTGCAAACTAAACAGAATGCCAATCTATCATGTGTGGTCCATATCCTGTGCAGTAATCCTTTAAGCAATGTATGTTGAGCTTGTTTCCTGTTTGCTTTTCATTTTTTACTTTGATCATGTTTTCCCCATGAAACAGGTAGATAGTTGTCAGGCAGCAGGTCTTTTTTGGACAAGAAACATTTTTACAAGTGGGGGTATCACAGAGATTGCTACTTTCAGCATGTTACTTGGTACTTTAATAAAGCTGAATATAAATTATAATTAGAACTGGAGTGCAAGGAGAAGTGGTTTGAGTTGAGTGCTGCTTGTTTTTCTTATACTTGATTTTGACTAGCATTCCAATAATGTATTTAAAAAGTAATTAATTTTTTCATGCCTCACAACCTTTTTGTTTCCATCTAGATATTAAGTAAGCTGCCATGCAGCCAATGGATTTAAATATTTTTTTTCTTCTACACTTTCCTTTTTTCTTGATTGGACTCTCATAATGATGGTTTGGCACCCAGGGCAGCGTATTTAATTAAAGTTACAGTTTTTGTGGTTTTGAGAATAGCTCCTCACCTTTCTCATTGGTCACACCCCTTCCAATTGACCTCACCCATTCAGCTGTCTCCTGCAGCCCCCCCTTTGATTTGAAGTCACCAACTGCCACTGCAGCACTCCACATCCAAATAGAGGTTGATGTGCATGTAGCTACATTGAGGAGTACATTTGCAGCATCAACAACATACATATATATATAGATATATGAAAAGACAGAGATACACTTTTATGGGCACATATGTGTACAGAAACCACCTTATAACAGAAAGACTAAAACACCTCATAACTTGCTGCTGTTGCACAGATGTTCTTCTGCCAACATGCTACTCGAGCTTTAAGTTCTACTAAACAGGTTAACAGTCCAATGGTGTTGTAATGTGTAACAGGGCATTGCTATCCTACATGTATTGCAAATGAGAAATGGGATGCATACGTTGAGTGGCATGAAAAAATGGGTAAGGTGGTGCGCACAAGTACAAACTTCACTGAAATACGTTTCACTTTTGTGTACTAGTCATCCTGGGTCTGCAAACACACACACACACTACTCCTGGGTACAAGGCATCCTGGGTCTATATGGAGTGGTGTGCAACTCAATCGCTGGGGCTGTATAATATAGCACTGTGGTGTGTACACACACACACACACACACACACACACACACACACACACACACACACACACACACACACACTGCTGGGTATCAGACACCCTGAGTCTGTATGCAGTGGTGTGCAGTTTGATCCCGGGAGCTATATAATACAGCACTGAGGTACACACACACACACACACACACACACACACACACACACACACACACACACACACACACACACGTGAATCTATTGTGTGTGTGTGTGTGTGTGTGTGTGTGTGTAAATTTCTAAGCAGAAACTGTATATATACATTTCAACCCATCCATACAGTTTCCAAATATTTTAAAGCTCCAATTTTATCATCCTGTGGACTGTAAAGGTACACAGGCTAAGTTCTGTTCCCTTTCCTGCTGTGCCCTGTTTCCATGACACTAACAGTATTACTGCAAAACAGACAGCACAGTTTGCTGTGATGTGATTTTTTTTCCATATACTGTCCTGTTTCAGTAGCACTAATAGCATTGCTATAGTACAAGCTGCACAGGTTGTTAGGCTGTGGTCCTTTTCCCTACTATGGCCTGTTTCCATAACACTACACCATAATGTAACTACAGCAGCACAGGTTGTTATGTTGTAGTCCCTTTCCCCACTGTGTCCTGTTTCCAAAGCATTAACACAATTATGTAAATTCACGGAATACAGGCAGCTATGGTGTGGTTTCTTTTCCTACCAAGTCTTGCTTACATAGTACTGACACAATTATGGAAATTTGTATGGCCTAGACAACCTAACTATGAAGTTAGAATCCTATTGACCCCCCCCCCCACACTGACACACCATGGGTTGTTAGTGGTAATGTTGCCACTGGTTCTATAGGGGTTCCTTCAAGTATCATTTCTACTGTTACCTCAGCATCTCCATGCCATGTGATCAGTACACCACCATTGAACCAAGAAGCACTGGTTCATGAGAGGATTGGAGCCAGACCACACCTAGGGCCAATTTAGAGTGTCCAATTTACCTACAGCATGTCTTTGGGATGTGGGAGGAAACCCACATGACCACAGGGAGGACATGCAGACTCAGCACAGAAGGCACCCCAGCCAAGAATCGAACCGGAGAACCTCTTGCTGTGAGGCGACAATGCTAACCACTGCACCACTGCGGCCGCTCTCTTTATGCTCTGTCAGTAGAGGGTGAAAAAAAGAGAAAATTCCCAGAGGAACATCCACAGAACAACAGGAAACCTCAGAAGTGAGTTCCTTAGTTGTGAATCTGTCTGATCATCATTTGACTACGATAGAACGTTCTTTTTTAGATAAAGGATTATCGTTATCCCTGCTGCCTCATCTGATTTGGGTGAAGGTACTACTGCACTTACACCAGTTTACTCATAACCTTACTTTAAAAACTGATGCTTGGAAACAAGGAATCAGTGGAAGTTCATGGTTTTAAAAACAACTAGTTTGTTTAATCCACCTTTGTCACCACATGTAAGTACTTTTTTGCACATTTGTGAAAGTGAACTTTTAAAGGGGCTGAATGCATCACATGAAAGAGTTTTCTATAATTTAACTGAAATAGAACATGCAGAATTATGTTCTTTAATAAGTAATCGAGATCTGGCCATAAGACCAGCCGATAAGGGGGGTGTACTGGTAGTACTGGACTCTAAGGACTATAATAACTCCATGTATAAATTACTCAATGAAGAGAACACATATAGGAGAATTGACAGACTTGAATTGGAAAGACTTAAGAAATATCTATATGATGTTTTGTATTTTGTTAATGTGCCATACCATTGATGAGCAAATCTATCAGTTTTTTGTTGTGGAACATCCCATGACACCAGTCATCAAAGGGTTACCTATGATACATAAAGACCCTATGAACATGCCCCTGAGACTTATAATGGCAGGGGTGGGTTGGATGACCAAACCTCTGTCCATTTTTATAGAAGATAGACTGAAAGGAGTTTTGTGCTCCATCACCACTATACTAAGGGATACCAATCATTTCCTGATGGACCTTGGACACTACATTGACCAGACCATTGTTCAAGGGGATGTTTCTACTAACATTTTTGTAACTTTAGATGTCAAAAATCTTTTTAATAGCATACTGGATGGATATGGTGTACAAGCGGTCAGGGATACTTTAAAACATAAGGGTAGGTACACTGACAGCAACATCTTGGTTAAATATACCTTACTAGAATTAGTTTTGGAACACAATGTTTTCATGTTTGGCAGAAAGTTATTTTTGCAAAGATGGGGGTCGCCATGAGCACCCCCTGTGCTAACTCTTACGCAAATCTGATAATGGATTATTGGGAACAAGAACATGTATTTCATCATCCTGTATTCTCCAGTGACATTAAATTATATTGTTTTGTGGATGATGCATTTATACTTTGGGATGGTAGTCATTTTGAGTTGCAAGAGTTTTTATTTAATACGTTAATGACAAGGGAGCCCGCAGGATTTTTTGCAGGGGGGTGCAAACCCAGAGCCCCACCCACATAGCTCACCCCGCCCCCTGCCAACACAGCCCCGCCCAAGTCCACCCACCCAAGCCCCGCCCACACAGCCATTCCAGTGTCCCATTACTTGGCTATTTCTCCCCATTTACTATAGACACTATTCAAATCTGTGTGCATACTGTGTTATGCTTTAGTTCTACAATGATTACAGGCAGTTGGATTTAAATTTACAACTTTTATTTCAAACATTATAGCCCAAACACTGAGACATTTACTAAACCTAAACAAAGCAATAGTCTTGCAATGAAAACAGACTTGGCATTAAAGCTTCTCTACTTTTGAAACTCACATTCAATGAAACGCATTGAAACCCACATTCAAAGAAATGCATCTGGCCAGTGGCAGGTTATTTACCTCTGAACTGTTTTCAAGCAAAAGGCTCTTGCGCACAGTTAGGCCATGCAAAGTTATTTGATTTACCCGATTGTATTAATTATAATATATAATTGAATTATATCCCTTGTATTATACAGCAACACTTGTATATTTCAGTGTTTCTACAAATTCAGTGCCTGCTGCCACAAAGAATAAATTGCCTATGTTAAATTAAAAATGGTAAGCTGGTATATTGCAATAGAAAATGGATGACAAGCCTGAAAACAGGTTCATAGTTAGGTATCTCATCCAAAGGAGGACATCCTGAGGACTGCAGCATACAAATGTATATGCTGTAGGAATAGAACCTCAAGCCTTTACATTAAGATGCAAGTATTCTACTTGTGGTGCTACTAACATAGCTTTAAAACTTTATACCACAATAGAGATACCATTTGCTAAACAAAATGGTTGCACATTGTAAATAGACTTGGCATGAGCAGCAGTGAACTTTGCTTCCCTTAAAACTCACAGTTCCTTGAAAATGCACTTGAAAATTCCACCTGCTAACTCTAACTTGGGCATCTCACTTTCTCTCTCTTACAAAGATACCACACCCCTCAAGGCTTCACCCTTAGTGCAAGAAATCTTGACAAAGCCTAAAATAAATAGGGACAAATTATAAATATGGCTCTCAGAAAATTGCAAGAGTAACAGGATTTGTGTTAGTATGCATTTTCTAAATGACATGACATCTAAAACTGAAATGTCTCATTATTTAGCAACTTCAATCCTTTTAAGAGGAATATGGGGCAAAAATCTGGACAGCTGAGGGTATGCTACCTCCCTCTTATACACACACCAAATAATTCTGGTCAGACTTGAATTAGTTCTGGGAAGGTTGCACTGAACGGCACCTGCTTGATCTGAAGTGGGTGAAATCCTGGTAGCTAGTGATTGCAGCTCAGCAATGTGGAGCATTAAAGCATTTTAGCAGAGCATTGTTTCATCACTACCTATTGTCTCTGCACATAACCTGTAGTCATTTCAAACATTTGCCTTTTGATTACTACAGAGTACATTTACCCACCAGAGCTATTGTGTTTTGACTTCATTGTGGAGCTAGTTGTTGCAGGGCTTGGCTTTTAAGTAAGGTAGCAATGCTTATTTACCATATACCATTAAAGCCACCCAACTACAAGTGTACTAACACACAGACACTGCTATAAGACACTGGTCTCCAATAAAATGTAATGAGCTTCTGAAAATACTGTAATCCTGTCCTTTTATTACAAATACTGTCATATGCATTTCAATACCCAAGACTTATACATTATCTAGCTATGTAAATATTCTCTGCATGGCAACGAAAAGGCTTTCAATGCTAGCAATTCTTTAACAATATGCTTACTAAAGCTTACTTGCATCTTACAATCTCCGACAAGCTTACCTGATGTTCATTAAACCATGGCTACTTAAACAGAGCAACAGGACACTGTGATAGCATGCAGTTCCTGAATAATAAGAAGTATAAATCAACAGTATAAAAATCTGATAGAAAACCAGAACATTTTGCAAAATCAAGGACAGATGAAAAGCCACGGTCATATTTGTGATCTACCTTGGATGGGGGAATACTCTGCACATACTGCATAACTGCTTCTTGCCTTCCTTGGACACATCCCGAGCCACTACAATGGGGCTGGGGTGCAATAAGTATGTCATAATTTGAAGGCTCTGGCACTCCTACCTCTCAACTTCAGAGCAAGAAATCTGGACAAAGCCATACATAGAACTAGTAGTGGGACACAGGCCCAAAAATAAGGCCAATTTTTAAATATTGCTCTTATTAACTTAATAGAACAGGTAGATCTTGCATTAGTACACATTTTCTGAAGGGTATAAAATCTGAAACTCAAATGTCTGCCATTATTTTCTAACTTCAATCTTTTAATGACTTGCCACTAATTTGCCAGAAACCACAATTTTATGAAAAACAGATCAAAATGTGATGCCAAAATACCTGTCAAAAAAGGGACACCTTTTTAATATTAACAGTTAACTTGAAGCAGAAAATAAGAGCATCCACATGCATTTCTGAAATAAAGGTAATCTACAACTGATCATTACAGTTATAATTGTAAACCCTCCACATTTTCTTCCAAAATTGCCATTTTGGAGGAGGCATTATTAGGAGAGCAACATTTTGGAGCCAGAATTAGGGACAATTGAGATGTTTGATATTCCTAATCTACAAAGTGATTTGCACGTACCTCTCAACCTCTTAATGCAGGAAATCTGAACAAGGCCAAATATATTGGGGAACAGAAACACTACTAAAAATGCTCTTGTATAAACTTAGACAGTCTTGCATTAGCATGCATTTTTCTGAAGGTTATGACATCTGAAACTCAATGTCTGTCATTTAATGGCTTCATTCCCAAATGGTTTGCTAGAAAACCACAAATTTTGAGAAACAAACCAAAATAAGCAGCAAATATCTATTAATTCTGCAAAGATATGGACAACTGAGAGGTATAGTTCAACTGGGCTGTGAGTTTGCTACCCCCACTCACAAAATCATGGTCAAATGGAGCCTCCTGCAGCCATTCCAATGTCCCATTCCTGGTTATTTTGCCCCATTTACTATAAACACTAATGTGCATACTGCTTTACTTCTATGATGATTTAGGATTTCATTTGAAAGT
>NW_025061438.1:0-15700 GCF_019279795.1 Protopterus annectens | reverse complement strand
GATGCTGAAGATAAAAAAAAATTCAAATGAAATTTTTCTAACAGTAAAACCCCAGATGCAGTACCTGACTTCTGACTAAACGTATTCACATATTTACATGAAGATTTAGCCATGAGTAAGAACTATTTATGTGCTCACCCCAAACAGACACTAACCTGGTTAATAACAAGTTAAAGGGAGTTTTTGATTCACTTCAGACCACTCATTACAATTGGCCTTGTTAACTATTGCATTTCAGGCTCATTTTCCATCTGAATTTGGTATTCTCTTTGCTTCTGTTCTGACATTGTAGGTGGTTGCTGTCATCACTTTGACATCATTGCTCATCACTGTTTTCTTTTAGGTATACTTGACTTGAAGCATCAGCTTTCCAGTTTATCAAATTTCTGTAAGCTCAATGGCATTCTCTGATGTCCCAGTGGTGCCCTGTATAATACTTTTTGAAAGATTCTATGAGGTGGCTTATGATAAGTTTCACTTGGGTTGAGGCTTCCATGTCTGTATTCATCTTTTTTTTGCAGAATCATGCATAATAGCAAACAGAACTTCTTTTTTTAGTTGACCCCGACATGTTTATGTATCTGTCAGTGCTCTACATATGTATCCTACAGGAAGTCCTTCTTACTGTAGCACTGCCCCATGCCTGATTGCCTTGCATCCACATGCTGTTGACCAGTTTGTTGACATCATAAAATTTTGAGGTAAACAATTCTGTAACCAGTTTGTTCAAGAGTCTAAAGCTGCTCTCTTATTTGACTTTCCAGTACCAGTCAACAGTGTTCAACTAATTATTGCAACGGCATCAACATATTGGTCAACTTAGATATGACCTTCACAAAATATTGAACTATACTGAACCATTCTTTTATATCTTTGCAAACTGCCTTGCTTTTGTGGCATTTCATCTCTAACATGGCCTTGGCTTTCTCAGAATCAGGCTACATACCGAGGTCCTTGAGCAAATGTCCCATGATACAGAGATCACTACCAATTGGTACTTCTTCAGGTTTAGCTTCAGATTATTACTCTGTAATCTTTTGAATAACTTTGTCAGACTGAGGTCCTGCTGTTGCTGTGTTTCCCTCCATATTAGTATGTCAGTAGGTGATTTGTTATATTTACTACTTATCCAGGCCCTCTGCAGTTTTTACACTAGTTGTTTGGAAGACCTCTGGGGCAGTTGAGCTCTCACCCAGCATCAGCAGGAAATGGTGTTGCTGGAGGATGATATCAAATCTGCACAGCCTCAAGCTATTTTCACTACCCTTTCAACACTGGCATCCACTCACCACTGAGAAGTGCATGCTACTTGGCATTGTCCCTACACCATCTTCAGAAATCTTTTAACCTTTCTTATGAGAATAATGCTTTCTCTTATATGCCTTATTCAAGTCCAGTGGATCAATAAATATATGAATGTTATTTGTTTTCACTACTGTAACTGTACAGATAAATTAGTCTTCTGCCTCATAGTGATCCCATGTCCTCAATGCATTTAACTTTTGCTTAGTTCCTTGTCTCATGGCTATGGGCATATGTCTCAAGGAATGCACTATAGGGGTTAATACTAGGATTCAGGTTAATGGTACACAATCCTGGCAGAAAACAGGTCCTTAAAAGCCAATAATTATATTTTTGTATCAGGGCTTTGATTTCTTTTGACACTGTTTATGCCTGTTGCACAACTCAGCTGCTGTGAGTCAGTTCATTTTCATTTGAAATCTGCACAGCAGAGTTATTAATACAATATACTTCTCACTGTCTGACATTTGCCCGTTACTCCTCTGTGCACCTCTGATGCCTCTTCTGTAGTTTTAAAATGTGCACATTAAATTGAATAATATCACTTTGTTTTACCAATATTTCAACTAAATCTCTGTGCAAGATATTAGCCTCTTGTAACTAGTACTGGAATCTGTATGAGACTTGTTTTTCTACAGATAATCAAGGTCCATTTGTCCCCAAACGATGAATCTCTGGTCTAAATATAAAACAAAGTAAACACAGAACTGTATATATTTGTCTTTTACTCCTTAAGCCATAAATGAATTGTCATACAACATTATATGTGCTGCTTCAGGGCCATTTTAAATTATTTTGTCATTAATCAGCAACTTCTATGACTGAGGCTTTTTTATATGCAATACATACAGATTTTTCTTGCTTCTGAGGAAAACTCTTTCTTTACTTTGTGCATATCACTTCTGCAAATAAACAGTTTTCAGATTCTGAGCTTGTACAGTCTTCATAAGAAAGTCATCACTTGGAAAACGCATCTGCTAAGACTAAGACAACTTTTCAATTAGATATTTGCATTTTAGACAAGTCACCATCATTTCTGCAAGTTCTGCAGGTAATTCTGTAAGCTGGCCAAACTCTATATCTGTGGCTATTTCCACACTTCACACACATAGGCTGTATTTCCATTGCTATCCTATGATATTTTAGATTTAACTCTGTCATCACAGCATGCTTGACTACTGGAACTCATCACATTATTGTTATGCTTGACCTTACACATTCTCTGGGATTCAAAAATATGCTCACTCTGATTTGGGTGAGCCACCCACTGTTTATCATCAAGACATGATGTGGTTAAGATCTCATTATCAATTGACAATGTGAAAACGTAGAGCTCAAGCAGCACATAATTACTAATGGTACAAGCAGCCAAATCTGTGGGGAGGGAGAGAAAGCTGCATCGGCAACTGTGTGATCCAATAAGCATGTACTAAATGTAGAGCAGATACATGTCTCAGTGCATTCCAACATGCACAAATGTGATAAGGTGAGAAAACGTTGATGGCAAACTTTAACTCCGTTCTTTGATCAGGTGCAGGGGTGGAAATAGGAGTATAGGACAATAGATAAAAAGAGGAAAGCAAGCTGAGGAAAACACAGGAAGGAAACAGGTATGGAATAATATGATTGGCAACAGAAAGAAAGGCTGATTTTTTTTTTTTTTTTTTTGGGACAGGTGACATTTTCGCTTTTCCAAGAAGTAAAGTCAGGGAAGGATATTAGGGAAAATGAATGTATAGTAAGAGGGTGAGGGTAGGTAGCAAGAGAAAACTGGCTATCTCATAACCCATGCAAGACTGACACTGAGGGAAGGGTAACAATGGGGTAAGAAACATCAGGTTAAAAAGGGGAAAACAATGTTTTAGAGAGGAATGGACAACAGACATGGTTTGTTCAAGAGTCTCAAGCTGCTCTCTTATTTGACTTTCCAGTACCAGTCAACAGTGTTCAACTAATTATTGCAATGGCATCAACATATTGGTCAACTCCTTCACAAATATTGAACTATACTGAACCATTCCTTTATATCTTTGCAAAACTGCCTTGCTTTTGTGGTATAAGGTAGGTATGTCTTCCAAACAACCTTGTCCTTGTCATCCCCTGGATAAGGTTAAACACCACCTGTTGATCTCTCACCACTGGGTCCTGGATGCAATGTTGCTGCCAGGACTGGGCAGGGATGTAATTTTACTAGCTTTTAGACAAATCTTTCCTGGTTGTCAATAACGGCATCCATATAGCAGTCCAGCATCTCTCCCCCCACTACATCAACCAGCTGCTTATGTGTGACAAATGAGTTACCCTCTTAGATCCACTGGCGAAAAACACCAGCTCTACCAGTCAGTGAAGTACACCTAGGGAGGAGAACATATTCATCCCCCACTGAGAAGGTACTGGTAATACTGCCTTAGTTGTGAGTCTCATTTGGGAACTAGGGGGATGGGGCACAGCAATTTTCACTGCCATGTCAGCTGCTGTATAGAAATAAAAAATAATAAAACAAGCTGAACAAAATGGGGGAAAAAAGTTAAAAATGAAGGGTACTTACGTTGGGGGGGCTGAGAGATAAGCGTGGAATGTAGTATGAAGGATTTACTACCTATACTGCATGCGAGTGCCAGGTACTTTCCAGCTACTGCACCTACAAAGTGCTATAACATAATAGGAAATCAGTATATGTTTCACTGGTGTTATGTTTCTTGCAATTAATATACACTGGACATATGAGTAAAAGCATAAATTAAGCAGGTAATATCACACGTTCATTTACTACATTGTGTGCCACACTCTCTAAAGCACATGCACTTAACATAGAAAGAGAAACAGTTCATACAGCACACTTGACATGCATGCAGGGAATGCTGTGAAAAATTAAGTGGTTTAGCAATAGTACATAAGGAATATCATGTCATTGCATCAGTTGAATGGTGCTTGTACCTCTACACCTGCAAAAGTGCTGCATCCTCTTCCAGAATAGGATATGAGTGTCCAAGCAGGTTCACTCTGTGGTCCCTGTGGTCCCTGTCCAGTAAGTACAGGAAGATTTTTGACTCCTTAGTGCACCACTATGGTGCCATGCAAGAAACAGTACTAATGGAAACCATGGCCCATACGCCAAAACTCATATCAGAGAATAATGGCTGGAATCTCACAGTCACACTCACTACACATTTTACCAAAGGTTGCACAGTATAGACAAACTCAGTAGCTTGAGATTTGGTAGAAGACTAAATGATAACTGCCAATATTAAGGAGATTAAAATATGGCAGTAAGGTATGAGACATGGCAGAAAATGTATACTGTGTTACCAAGCATTTGAATGTTTTGATCAATATTGCTGTTTAGTGCCTCCACTGACTGTAGTTCTATAATAGGAAATGCAGTATGCCTCTTTGTGTCATTGATATGCCCATGCATTCTCAGTGCACACTGTATGCTTGTGTGGGTTCACGACACTGCGAAATCCTTTTAGAGAGATTATGCTTCCAGACACGATGCTTAGACTGAGCAATTCAAAAAGATTCATGAAGTAGACCCTCATATAAAAAATCATCAATCCAGAGCCCTGAATCTACGGGATATAAACCCAGTGACCACATAAAGCCTCATCATGCTACAAACAAAAATGTGCAGCAACATTACTGCAACTTGTTACACCTATGAGCAAAGTATTAGCTAAGGATCCGAGTTATGTTGCTGTCTTTGTGAGTTAGGTTCTACCTGTAAGTAAATGTTTTGCTTTTACTTCACTCTTTCCAAATGTGTTCCTTGTGTAAATGTTGTGACAAAATGTGACAACAATTTGTAGTTTGAAAAGTCTGATATCCATTCTATCTTGTTACAGCTTTAACAAAGTAAAACAAGACAGGTATTATAAATATAATGGGAATGGTAAAAAGAGGCACTTGCTTTAGAAAACATAGACATTAGCATTTAATGGTGTCACACTAATACTTGTGCCAGTTTGTCCACTGACATTGTACTGTGTAGAGGAGGAGTTTGTGCCTGCATCAGGAATGGGATGTGCTGCTGTTGTAGGACTGTGGGTCAGCATAGCTCTGACTGCTGACTCGACCAGTGGCACATGCAGAAGTAAAATCAATCCACAGGACTCAACAAAGTACACAAATATGCTGTGCTTTCTAGCCTTGTAGGTTTACTTTTATTTTGTTTTTGTGAAGAGTAGTTGTAATGACAGGAACAATGACACAGCTACAATATCACAGCTGAACATACCCTTCAGGTCAGACGATGCTGCATGCTGTAAGGCAACATACTTATAATAATGTCAACAGGGCCATTCTTAGGTCATTTGGACCAATTTGGCCCAATAGGGCCCCACTCCATCATTAGGCTACGACAGGGTCATTATGCCTTACTTGACCCCAAAGTTTGCCTAAGAGCCACTACAGCAAAGTGTAAGGGATTTTCCTACTCTAGTCATACTCCCACAGTAATTACAAGTTTAGTATTAGTAACTTCAGCTTCATGCCTCCTGTATAGCTTACAGTGTTAGCTACTCACTCTCCCATAGTAGCACTTGTTCATGCTGAGTGCTCACCCCCAAAACTGATTTAATTAGCCATCTGGTTTGTGTACCACTCCAGTAACTGTATCAGAAGATAAGACCATGCTTATTTTGAAGACTGATAGAAAGGTTCAGTTTACTTTTGCTCTCTTTCTGTTATGGGGTTAATGAATGGTTGTTAATGAATAATGTTACAAGAAATAACTGTGGGATAGTCAGTTTCAGACAGCATGAAAAAAAAAAAACAATAGCAATCATAAAAAATGCAGATACTGTCATGGGTGAGTAACTCCTGTTTACTAATACTTGTGACAGAATGTTACCAATTCAGTAGTGTGGTAGAGAGATGACTGGTGCAGTCAGAGATAGGAGCAAAATAACCACTGTGAAGTGAAATAGGAGATGTGTGCTGAATGATGGGAGGCAGAAGGGTACAGAAAATTATTCACTTTGCTGAATGTGCTAAAACAGTAACCAAAGAAACAATCAGAGCAAGCATACAGAAAAGTATGTCAGGATAGTATATAGCATAAATGAACATACTCATGAGTAGACTCGATATAAGAATTCAATCAATTAGTAAATTAGGTAAGTAAAGTGCCTGCACAATGTCATGACATCATATAATATAGCATTTCAATGGAGAAAATAACATACAAAAAAGTAAGTGCAGCATGTACAGTTGTTCAGTGTGGGATGTGTACGGGAATAAAGAAGAGTCAAATGAGGGGAAGGCAGGAAAGGAGAGAGAGAAAGAGACAAGAGAGAGACAGAAAAAAAACATAACATACACTACAATTAAAAAAGCTTAAAGGAGAAAGAGAGAACGTACAGCTATGTCCTAACCAGGTTCCAGAGATCTAGGCAATATTACAGAGTAAGCCATGGTGTGCCCATTTGGTAATATACACAGAGGACCTCAATGAGCCATCAAACAGGACACTTAGTGTGTGTGAGTGAGTTAAGCAAAGTCTGAAAGGATCAACACAAAATGTTGAACTGGGGGGGGGGGGGGATAAACGAAACTCCTGGAATTTCTGTTTTAACATTTCTTGTGACAAAACAGAAGGTAATAAAAAAAATGTTGTTATATTATCATATATAGTAATAGCTGACATTTCTGATACATAATTTGAAATAGTATTAAGTTCAAAAAGCCCTAGTGGAGTGAGACATATGGTGGTAGATGAGAGGCCCCACCAAAAATGGTCCAAATTGGGCCCACAGTTAATAAAGCTAGCCCCAGTGTCTACTTTAGTACCTGAGCTTATCTACATGAGCTGTATGGCAGGCAGAATGAATAGGGTTACCTACTTGTTTCCAGTTTGTTGCTCTGTGTGGTTGGAGGAGGGGGATGGGGGACTTATGACTTGAGGAGGTATATGCCTCTGGCTACTCCATATAGTCAGGTACACCAGTAAGTTAATCTAGTATGTGTAGATACTGGTATGACAGGCCCACAGGCTGTGTAGTGTACAGCAGATGGGGTCATATGATGGTATATTCACATGGTGCATTCTTCTTCCACACAGCCTCATGCTTGTCAAAGAAAAGGCATGTAAATGCAAGTTGTCCATGCAGAAAATGAGACTTTGTTACAGGTCCCCCATCTCCATGACCAGCATATCAGCCAGCAAAATTCAAACTGGATTTATTGTGGCTGTGCATTAGATGATGCTGTTGCAGACATTAATGCTGTCAGCAGCCAAGACAGAAATTATGAGTAGGTCAAATGCAGGGCCACTGACTTGATTAGATCTCCTTAAATGTATGCTGTCCACCTTACATGGGAGGTTAAGGTTATGGGAGGCAGCCAGTCAGCTGAACTACCATTGAACCACCAGTGACTGAGATGAAGGAGTTTCTTGCTACTCTGTATGGGTGATCAGACTTTTCACTTTCCCACAGTGGTGTACTGCACCCAGCTGCTGAACTGCAGGATCTGATTTAGGATGGCCCAGATGTGCTTCAGAAATATATTAGAGATAGCATACATCTGATTTGTGTAGAGTAGTACATATCATTGAAATTGTATTTTTCCTTTTATGTAGGAACATCAGGACTGTTGCTATCCTGGTCTATGTATTGTAGGGTATGTGTATTGAGCTATGAGGGCACAAGTTCCATACATAGGACATTCTGGGCATGTTCCATTGTCTACTGAAGTAAATCAGGTTCTGCCTTGTTCATGGGATGCAAGCCAGGCATGCATCATGTAACTAGCCCACCTCTGGATGGTCATCATGGATGTGGGAAGCCTAGGTCAAGGATATGCATCTCCAACACTTCCAAATCAGCATCTAGTATGGTGGTACATTTGGGCAGGAAAGGACATGTACAAGAGTGTGGCACTCATACCAAAGCCACATTTGATAGATAGTGTTGCTCACGGTATAACAGCATACCTATCTGTAGCCAAGGCCTTGTTCCTATATATGCAACTCTGGGGAGAGGTAGCTTCCATGGGTGGGGACATGTCAACATACTAACAAACAATTCACTGCAGTCATCAGGTCCACACATATACCTAGTGACAGCAGCCCCTCTTAATCCATTTTACAATAGCCACTTCCATTCAAATCCACACTGCCCAAAGTTATTTTCAGTTATTGCAGCACTTGTGAAAGGAACTTCGTATTCATGTTTCCTTCCCCACCTGTGCAAATAATAATAACTGTGCCCTGCCTTTTACACTTTGCTACTTGGTTTTCATAGGTTCATAGATGTGTACTACACCAGCAACTGCACAGGCCTTTTTAAGCCTAGCTAGTATCAGTCTAAATATTTTAGTATTATCTCATCACACTACACAGGAACTCCTATGTCTGACGCAGTGTGGTCAGTCTATGCATGAATAAGCACAGTCTGGTTGTAGGCTTGCATGCCTCACTTTTACTGTTGTGTGTGTTTTAGTATGGACCAAAGTTCTGTGCTGGTTGTTGTGTTTTGGGCAGTGTTATGGCATTCTACACCTACCTTAATTTACTGTGATCATCCCCTGCTGCTTGGTCCACCACTGGCTCCTCATATACCTCACACCCCACTGTCTACTGACAGCGCTGGCTTTTTTTAAATGAAATAATCCCAAGTCTTACATCTTATAATATACTGATGCAGCAGTGTTTGAAGACCAGACTTAGTTTTTTTATATGCGCTGAACACTGGAACACTCACACCTTCTGCTGATATACACTAAAGCAATTTAGAGGGACAAACTGTGTTTTAATGTTCATTACAGTTCAATATTGAAAGCAAAGTATGTTACATGTAATGTGCTTCATTCTATAAAGTCATTTTATTTGAATCTTTATTTGAATAGGAAATGTTTTCTAATTTGAGATAATGCTGCTTTATGTTTAACTTTAATGTCCATTTCCATTTTACCTTATTACTATTATCTGTATATTATTTGAATTAGTATACTAATAGGAGGGTCTTCACAAATGCTTAACACTTAAAGTATTAATTATCACAAGCTGATGACTTTTTTTATTTAACTAGTTTCACTGAACATGACTAAAGTGGCTAGATCTTTTTTTCCCCCAATACACATTTTTTTTGCACTTAAGGTAAAAGAAGCATGTATTTGAGATGAAGCCATGGCCACATTTCTTGACATAAGGTAAAAATAAAAAATAACAGGCAGCAGTAATTGATGCTTTCTGTAGGTTCTAAACATTTGTGAATCCCCCCAGAGTCCTGCTTCATCTGTGGTTTGAAATTTATTTTAATACATATGGCTTTTCTTAACTCATGTTTAATATCTGTTTGCCTGAATTTCAGCTTTTTTGTGAAATGTTTTATGATAAAGCAGTATAACAAAGGTTAGTTCTATCAGTTGAGCTGAGTACAGTGCAGTGCTAATTTTCTAAACTTGCCCTTTGACCTCTAAGTAAGCAGTTAACCATGTACATGACCTCGTGATCTAATGTTGCTACTTGAAGGACAGGTGCCCTGGAGCATCAGCCAGCAGCGAACATAGAATCATGAATAAATTCGTCAAAACAACAGCAGAAGAAGTTTAAGACACTCATCATATTGATTACTGCCGCAGTAGCCTAAGCTATATGGGTTATGTCCTGCCAGGGACATACAAGCCGGTCAGCTTTCAAAGCTACAGGAAATCCTTCCACATGCCATACCCATTAGAGAGCTCGAGATGAGCTGACTAAAACAAATAAACAGCAAAGGACAAATCTGAAAACAATTGTTAGACATTTAATGACAGAGTCATTTCAACAACCAAAACTGTTAGACTTGGAAGAAATGGGGTGAAGTGAGGTTATAATCTCTGAACATGCAACTAATGGAACACTTGTCTTTACCCTTACTTTAATTATGACTCAGAAACTCTATGCAGTAGCAACAATAGTGGGTGTTCTTCTAGTACCTGGCTTAATTATATCACATACTTAGAAACATAAAGAAAAAAAAATGTGCAGCCCATCCCACCAGAAACGTCTATTTTCCCAACAGAAATAACCTGCAGTACACTTCCTCCTTTTGGTATCTGTCTAGTCTTGAAATTGTTCTTTTTATCTAGCTCAGTTTCCTCCTCAGCTAAGTCATTCTGCAACAGCTATTTTAATGCAGTTATGACATGAATGCTGTCAAGGAGTTTCGTAATCTGTTAACAAGAAGTCAAATTACATCTGTAAAAGGTGTATACCTATTCCAGCATTCCTGTGTATTTTAGTTTGTTTGCTTTAGTCTCATTATCTCCAACAAGAACATCAGTTTTTGCACGTAATAATCCCATAATATCAAAAGACCACTATATCATGCTTGAAGAATGCTGTACTCATTACATACATAGGGGTAAGAGGATAAGTTGTTTTTATTCAGCTGTTAGGTATTTAAAACAACATGTTCTAAAATAAATAGAAGCAAACTACTGAGTGATTAACATCTAAAATAATAAATACTACAGTAATTAGGCTTTCTGTCAAAGATACATTAGTACTATATAGTAGAAACTTAGTGAACAGAAAGGTATTAAACTGTGTCCTTTCTGAAGGCACAGCATGACTAGATGCACTATAGCAGATACTAATTATGCAGTTTTCAAAAAAAAGCTTTCTTTTCCAGGAAAAATAACTTTTCTTTTCCAGTCAAAGGACATCTCCTCTAATGGTTCTAAATGTGGAAATGCGACTATAAAGATGACCTATAACTGCTATGGATGACAACACATGTTACAAGTGTAATGCAAAATTCTGTGTATAAATATCACATGCTGTCCTCAAGGCATATAACTGAATAAGTATGTGATTCCTTGAGCATTGTCCTCAAGGCATATTACTGAACAGGTATGTGTTTCCTTGAGCATATTATTTTGGATTAGTTAAACATGCATGCTTACATAAAAGTGTAGCAATACAGACTAAATAACATTATAGTAGGGGTGTTTAATTCAGTAACTTTTTTTTCAGATTATATAAATTCCTATTCCCATTTACCTTTACTGTCTACATGAGGGTAGATAACTAAAAGTATCACCTGCCTTAATGCACATACTCCAGAAGGAATTTACTTGTATCAGGATTCATAAAGCTTTTAGATGTACCAAAATGTAGGCAACATGAGACCCTAAGGTGTTCTGTGTCTGGTTTGTGACTCAGAAGTAAAACTTATAGGTTATTACCCATGGGGCTCTGCTGTAAGCTGGACCATGTCCACCACTGAGCAATGACATGCCATCTCCTTCCTTTAAAAGGGTTGACTCATCCAGAGGTTGCATATATGAATGACAGAGTAAATTGAAAGAAGTAATACAATGTCAGCCTAAGCACTGAGTACCCATGACCAGTCTCTTCCACACAGGGCATGCCCATATCTCTCAAAAGTCCAGATTTTGGAGATACTCCCTTAATTTGTTGTCAGACTTTTGCTCTATCTTCCCCATCTCTGCAAAAATTGGAAATTATTTTGAAAGGTTCTAAGTTAATAGAGGTAGCATTTTAAGTGTCCCTGATTTCATCCCTTTTCCCTAATTATTTTTTGCTTTGTCCATAACTCTGTAGGTAAAAATTGAGAGTTATGGTTGTGCCAGGTGCTGTTATGAACTGGCTATATGACCCAGACAAACACTATGGTAGAAACAGAAGGTGCTGGGATCAAAAACAGAATTAGCTAACTGATGTGTGCTTTTGACTGCTTAACTCCTACAATGGACACCTTATTTTGTGGGAAGATTAAAGCTGGTGGTGCTTATACTGCCTAGGCAAGGTTTTGTTAGGACATGCAGGAAATTTCTTCCCCTCTTTTTTCTTGATATTTGCATGCATTCCTGGTAGGTCAGACAAGGTACATGTTGGGCATGACAGTGAAGGCCAAGTCCAGTTATATGAACATTAATATAAATGAGTCACACCTTTCTGTAAGCATGGAAGCTTGCAATGATGATATTGATATTGTATTTGAAAACAATGGTTTGCCATTTAATGAATGGAGAGCATTAGACTTGGTATCTAACATATGGATTAACAAAAATATAGTGAGCTGGCATTGTAGAACATTTTCAGAATTAAATAGGGTAAGAAAACAAAACCATCATAGTGAATTTCTAGTAGCATAAACAATTCAGAAGAAATAAAGTGATGTATACCACCTACCACAGAGTTGTGGAAGTAGAGTGAACACAGAGATGGCACAGATTTGATAGTATACAGTAGCAGCTAGTGGGAGATCACAAATGGAACTGACCAGAAGGAATGCAATTTTTTTCAGTATATGACAACAATTACATAAACTCCTGTCAGGCACATTTTGTGGGATTCTTTTGAGTTAAGGCCAGCTGGTTTAAAAGTGGAAGAGGTGTGGGATATAAACCACACGAGAAAGGAAGCATTCTGTAGCCTTTTCTATGAGACTGAACGTGTTACACAAAACTGCCCGATTTATAAAGCAATAAAAGTAAAGCTCTACAGTTGAACTTTTCATTTGAATAGTTTACTTTTGCTACAAGAGAGACTTTACTATTTTTTTAAGACCAGAGCTTCTGACTGAAACAGATGTAGGAGAAAAACCTGAAAAACTGTACAGCTCAATCATAAAATAATATACAAAAGTGGAAAAAAGTGGGATATGGCTATGAAGCTGGAAATAAACAAATGTGTGTGTAGAGAGCAAATCTTTACATACAAAAAAAATTGTCACCATTAAACAATGGTAAAGAATCACTAAATAAACAGAAATGCCCCTAAAATGTCATATTTTCTGAAAATAAAAGGGCACAGAATTTTGAAAATATGTTTTATGCTAGTTGCAAAAATATGGATCAGAGTCACTGGGAATGTGCATAAAAATATATTAAGCATGGCACACAAGATAATATTTTGCCCAGACCATTTTATTAAAATAAGTTAAAAGTGGAATGAAACAAGGGAAGGGGAGAGTCTAATATAGAAAAAAGTAGAAAGTTCATAGAGTAGAAAAGAACTGAATTTGTAAAAATTGCTGATCTGAATAATACACAAAATTTGTAAGAAAAAGGGAAAGAATAAGAGTTAGGCTTCATAGTTTTAGCTGAATATATAACAGATTACATTAAAATAGGAAAAGAAGCTGAAAAAAGTAATACATCAAGTACTACAGAGCAGTAAGTGCACAGAGTCAATCGTCCAAATTCAATAAAACCTACATGATCCATTTCTACCATGTGGGTGTCATGGTAGTGCACTGTTTTGGATTCAGTAAGTGGCTCTACATGGTGTGTAGGGCCACGCACAGCCCCACAAACAAGGTAAAGACTGTGCAATGTAAATTACAGCATTAGCAGCTGAATTGTATTCTAATCAACCAATCCAAGATAGAGGAGTTATTCAAGAAACTATAAAGCAACTGTGTAGACTCAACGCTGGTTTTCCCTGTGAATTTCAAAGCCTGTTAGAATACAGCTATGGAAAGGCATCTACACAGAAACAATGTTAGGGGCTGCTGTTGCTTTAATTCATGTGTACGTGAAACAGGCTGCTAACATCATCACAATTAACAGTAACACAGGGGGGTAATACGTTTTCACTTTTATATGTCCATTAACTATACTTTCAATAAGAACTTATATGATAAGTCCAACCTAAGCCCATGTGTATTCAATCAGAATGTGTTGTTAGCTGCAGCAATCTTCATTCACCCCCCAAAAACAAAAAATCTTGCAAAACAGAGCTAATGAGTTGATTTAAATTGTTTTACTATACAACAGTATTTAACAATTGATATATAAAAGCCTACCTCCTCCTGGGACGTGCTTGCTGTCCCTGAATCATTAGCACCAATGTCAAGGACAAGCTGTTCTGCACTTTCCTGGGAGATGTCTGGATCCCTGACAATGGACAGGAACTCTTCATTTGCTGTTAATGGTGGCTCTGTAGCAGCACCCTGGTACCCATCCGATCACGGGCCACTGCAGCTGCTCTCCTCCATGGAGATGAGATCATGTCAGTGGCTCTATGGTGCACCTGATATGTGTCCTGCTATGTTTACCTACTGCCTTAATGTTTGCAACTCTCTGCTGCCAAATTTGCATTCTGTCTGACATATCGCCACATCCCCTCTTAAGCAGGAATGTACCATGTTGCCTAAAAACTTCCACAATGACCTGATTCTCAGGATCAGCGAATGGTGTTTTTTCAAGAAATGACACACCTGAGTGCCATAGTCCTAGGTGTCCTAAAAGACAACAGAAGGATAATACACATAACTATCACATAACTACAAAATAACTGTTCCCAGATTTAAAACACAAAAGGTAGCATTTCAGTATTACTACTGGAGAAACATAAAACTATCTAGAGATTTGAAATATAAACAACAGGCTGGATGCAGAAAAGAAGAGTAATAGTAGCAATATATCCATGCTTGTGCCATGCAGCTTTGCTCCCCCACACCCCAAAAGAACAGCTAAATGACACATTTCACTAACAAACCATCTTTGAAATGCTAAAAGTGCTATCAAATGAATTGTCCCTGACACATGTATACAGATTTAACACAGAACATTCCATTTTAAGGTATTGCCAAACATGTATACCTATGAAATGTCCTTAGAAACATGCCCATGCCATCAGTACACTTCTGACTAATGCACACAGATAAAAGTGTGGCCTTTGCTAATATATATATATATATATATATATATATATATATATATATATATATATATAAGCTATTAAACAGATTTTTCTTAATTACATTTCATCATATGCAGTATCTAGCTGACAAAATGCAAGCACACCTTTTCAAGTTCAGTAGAATTCTGAGCAGATGTATCTCAAAGTAATAGCGTCTTTTCTCTATTCTCCACATAAACAAATATCCTCACCTTCAGTTTTCCTAGCTACATGTTTACCTTTTTATGGTGTAGATTCAGGGCTGTTAGTAGGTGAAGATGCAAATCAGGTGTGCACTCATTAGAACTGCTGAATCTCAAATACTTGACTCTGTTTTAGATGTAAATGTAGTACAAAACAACAGCAATGCAGACTGCCTTACCAGTGGGCGTGTCAGGTTAGACTTACAAAGTGTTACAAGTAATTTTATCAGGGTTGGAAATGTAAGTAAGCAGCCTACAATTCACAGGTTCTGTTCATTAACATCCAGTCTTGCCTTCATTTGTTGGCAACTGCATATTATATTATTGCCATTTAATATCCTCACACATTTTAAGACAATGGTATAAAATGGCTTACAGACTGCATGTCTGAGATTATTGCACAGATAAGAGAAGAATGAGCAGCAAACAAAGAAAGATAAGACAGAGGTGCATATTTGCAAGCAGTACTCATAAATGGTTGTGTGATCACTCAGTGCACTACATCCAAAATTAATAAATGGACAAATATCAGTTATATGATTTCATATTACTGTAG
>NW_025061437.1:0-7937 GCF_019279795.1 Protopterus annectens | reverse complement strand
TTCCCAAAAAAGAATTTTCAGAAGGAAAATTCATTTTACTAGGTCTTTTAGAGGGGGAAGGCTGGCTTCCCCTAATTAAGGTAATAAGGTCTTCAGGCATTCTAGTCATTTGTTTTTGAGGCATGTGGGCCTGAAAATGCACTTTGGTCATCGGTTTTCTAGTTGTAGTGCAAGATTTAGGCCTGAGGAATTTGGTATTTTTATCTTGAAATTAAGTTTTCAGTTTAATATGAAAATCCATAGGCCTGAATACACCCTCAGAAGCCAGTGCCTGCACAGCGGCTCTGGACCCATCCACGATAGAGACATCCGCAGGTTCCATAGCCAAAGAAGCATCTCGCGGCATACTGGACTCTGAATGGGTCTCAGCAGAGGCCTGCGTATTTGTAGAAGCGGGTATCAGGGGCTGCAAAAGCACCTCATTGAGTACCAGTGGACTGGCGACTAGCTTAACAGAAGCATCGTCGGCAGTTTTGGACCTATGCGGTCTGTCTCTGCCTTTAGCCTTATGCTTTTTCAGAAACTCGGTAGTCGAATGGCTTAACGAAGCCATTTTAGAGTACAGAGATGAAGAACGAAAGTATTTAGCTACAAAAATAGCCTGACGATGAATAGTTTGGGCATTGAACAAGGCACAAATCGAACAGCGAGGGACGTCATGGTCTGGGCCTAAACAATTAACACAGTAAGAATAAAAATCTCTATAAGGTATTTGCTTTCCACAGGCAAGACAATTATTAATTTTTTCTGACATCGGATAAAGCAAGAAAAAAAAAAAGGATTCCTGATGGGGTACTTATCTTTCTGAAGACTTCAGGTCTGAAACTCGAAAACGAAAATTTCAGGAGTCGGCTGACTGGCACTTAGGTTCATAGGTTCATAGGTTCATAGGTTCATACTAGGCTATCTGCCCGAGGGCATTTATAAGCCTAGCCCATAGTTTTGTGGCTTACGCCTCCCCTTTAGGTAGGAGAAACTATGCCCATTATTTAGCTGTGCCTCTGTCTAGCAGTGACACTGAGGTAACCCCTGGGGTGTATCTGCGATCTCCCATCCATTGGTCAAGATTTCTCTTAAACAAGGCCAGCGAGGTGCTTTGCCTCACATAAACCGGGATTTTGTTCCACAGCATAGGGAGTCTTTGGGTGATGAATCTATCCCACTCCAGCACGTCCCACCAATAATAATAACCCGTGTCTAGGTTTAAGTCTCCTGCCCTTGTGGCTCTGAGGGATCTAGATTTTTTGAGATGAAGCATGTTCATCAGGTCTGGGTTTGACATTGCCTTGTATGTCAGGCATAGGTCCCCTCTGAGCAAGCGGTACGCAACTGAATATAACTGGAGTTCTTTCAGTCGGGCAGCATAAGACAGATTTTTTGAGACCCTTTATCCTTTTGGTGAGGAACTTTTGTGGCCTCTCCCGGAGCTGCTGCAAGTGTCGGGTCAGGTACATTCCAAATGGGGCATTGTACTCAATCATTGGTCTGATGAGTGATGAGTATAGGGGGACCATGACTTCCCTTGATCTGGATGAATCCCTTCTGGCGATAAGGTGGGCAATGTAGAAGGTCTTCCTAACCACTTTAGCTTAATATGACTGTCGAATGAAAGGCTACTGTCAACCCTGGGTTCCTTGTGTCCCTAATAACTTCTTCTGTGTTCAGGGGATTGCCACCTATTTGGTAGCTAGGGGTGACCTTATTTTTCCGAAGGGATATGACTATGCATTTCTTGGCATTTAATCTTAAGGCCATGGCTCTCCAAGTGCACCAGTTATCCGTTTCTGTGAAGGACGCCTTCTGGAGGATATCTGTGTCGGATGTGTTTTCAACTTCTGGCACTCCAGTTTGCAGTCATCTGCAAACTTTGTCAGCCATAACCCTCCTGTGTTTGCTGTACTTCCAAGAAAAGTAGATGCCAAACAAGTTAGTGGGCCCAGGACTGAGCCCTGTGGGACACCACCACTTGTGACAGGCTTTGAGTCTGATGACATGGCACCAGCAAAACCTGACCCTGTGTGTTCTGTCGCTCAGCCAGTTTGCAACCCATCTTGTAATGTATGGGTTTACATTTTAAGTTGATGAGTTTTCAATGATACCCGGTGGGGTATTGTATCAAGAAAGCCTTTGCCAGGTCCCAAATAGTAGGCTGTATGTGTTTCGCCTTTCCCTCATCAATGGCCTTGGTGACTGTTTAGAAAAAAGTGATATTAGACCAAGTTTAGAAGGCATGATCTGCCTTTGACCACCAAAAGCCAAACTGGGTTGAATCCAAAGTCTGCCAAATTCCCTATGTCTTTATTTATGAGATCCATTATGATCCTCTTCTCCATGGCTTGCAGATAAGGCTTGTCCAAGCTAATGGGGCAGGTAATTTCCAGGGTCGGTGGAAGCTACCGCACCTTTCGTGAGTGGGACCACAGTCGCTGTCGCCATTCCCTGCACGTATCCGGAGAAGCAGACTTGGACAACAGCTGTCCTAACTGTGATTTAATTGCTAGTCTATGGAGCACACAGCCGGGGACACCATCAGGTCCCATGGATGTTGTAAGTCTTTGCCTTGGTGAGCAGTTTCTCACTCATGCTAGAGATGTTTGGGGCTGGGCAATCATTTGGTATAGATATCTCCTTTAGGGGAGGGGGAGAGTTTGCACTGAACCTGTCAGCCAGTATGTTATGTCGTCTGTAGATCAGTAATCTTCATACTTATTATGAACTACCCTTATATATCTGGGAGTTTCTCCTAGGTTTCTGACATAGCTAAAGAATGCCTTATGGTTGTCTTTTAGAGTTCCAGCTATTTTCTCTCTCAAATTAGCTTTGGATGATTTTATGAGTTTCAGCTTTTTAATATGGTGATCATGTGTCTTACCTTTTAAGGATTTGCCTATCTTGTAGCTTTCTCCTTTGTTGTAGAGTTTGTTTATGGCTGGGGTCCACCAAATTGACGCTGTTTTGGTACAAAGAGAGTCTTTGTTTTGCTTGGGATTGTTCGATCCATGAAACACAGGGGTGCTGGTAGAAGGCATTTGTCAGCAGATTCTATGTGTTTGAGTAATGTTAACCGCTGGCTCAGGGCCTTAAAGGACACCTCACACTAGTCTCTAGGAGGAAGCCCGCTTTCTCGAAATTCTTTATCAGGTCTTTTCATTCGGTGGGGCGGATGAGGACCTCCAGATTAGTTTGTGATCAGATCTCACCAGTGAGGGGTATACTTGGCACTGAACATTGTGCCCCATGTTTGTGATGATAAGATCAAGTATGTTCTCTCCTCCTAGGGGATGGAGACTAGTTGTCCCATGGCATTTTGAGTTTATGAATCCCAGGAACTTTTGGGCTAGGAGTGTTGGGCTTGAGTAGTTCCCAGGCTCATATTTGGGTAGTTGAAGTCACCCATGATGGTGGTTGAGACACATTTATTCCTCCAGTGTTTTCAGGAAGGGCCATATGAGATTCCTGAGTTTACAGGGTGGCCTGTAACATGCTACAATTTGCAGAGCAGTCTTGCTCTGGTTAACTGCACCCGGGATGTACTCGATGCATCAGGCGATGCCACCAATCTTGAGGTGTGGGTGTCCTGATGAACATGGATACCCTCCTCCTTTCTTCTGGTGTCCGGGTTTTGGGGCCGGAACGCATGATAAGGAGGTAAAAACCTGATAGTGCTGGGTGCTCTTGTGAGCCTTGAACCAGGTGTTTCTGTCACAGCACAGACATCGATGTTCTCCATACCGAGAAGGGCCCCGAGCAAGTGCATCTTGAGGTTGGACTTCAGTACTGGTTGCATTACCTTCTTAGTTTTTTCTTTTGTTTTGTTCTAGGTGGTAGGCTTGAACTTGAGCCTCAAGCCTAAAAAGGCACTCATGGGGTGGCGCAAGAGCCTTTGCCAGAATCTGGAACCCAGGGTGACAAGTGCAAGCCGCTCATACAGTGGCTTGTCCAGCATGTCATCCTGTAAGACAGACATTGATCCCTTTGAATGACACCATAGTCAAGCCAATTGTTAAAGTTGATCATCTTTATCTCTGTGGTCAGTGGCATCATTCTCGTGAAGGTAGGATACTGCTCAAGGTCAGGGTCATACCTGCTTGGGCTAAGCATAATCAGAGAGCCCTCTATGTCTCTTCATGGTGTCCAAGGAGGTACGCCCCAGGTCACAACACCAGTGGGACAATGATTGAATCGCACTTGTACCTGCTGTTGAGAGACCTGAGTGCATGTGTTATGTGGCGATTCTAGCACCGACAAGCAGCTTATTGCACCTTCTCCTTACTCAAATCTGGTAGGAGCGACGCCAGTGTGTCTGGACTATGGAGTCACCAATAACCAGTGTGTCTGGCATTGTGTTCTGGCCTTAAGGGCTGTGACTGTTTGACACCTGACTATGAGGCTCATGTGTTGCAGTAAAAGGTGTTTGAGGTGGTAGTTGTTTGTGTGTCTCTTTGGTGGCCTCTGTCACTTTGTACTTTTTGACTGAGCCTCCCGAGCATGTCTTTTGTGTGTATATGTGTGTGATTTGGAGGTTAGATGCTACTATGTGAGACTGGGTCTAGTGTATGTGGTGACCTTCTCATCTGTTCAAGTCTTGCCAGTCCCAAAGTTGAGAGTCAGCCTCCAGTTTGGCCGTGAGGCATCTCTCAAGATGTATTTGTAGCTAGGGAGGAGGAGAGGGTTGTCTGTGTACATGAGGCAGTTGTAACATTGCCTCAATATTCCCAGGTTCACCAGCTGAGTAGGAGAGGACACTAGCAACTGATCCCTCGACATGCTAGAAGGGAATAGACAAAAAAACTTTTAAAAGAGTTTTCGGGGGATGTGGGTGAGCAAGAAATGGGGTTTGCCTTTTTGGGGTACTAACTATACCTAGAGTGCTGTATCAAGGTGATAAGTACTGTAGGAGCAAGTGCTAGGTTTTACAGATAGAGTATAGTCTACTTGGAGTCAAGTAGAGATGATCTTTTTAGTTATAGGATACGCAGGTTAGATCAGTAGTATAGTTCAAGGAAGGTAGTTTTAAGGGAAAATTTGAAGAGTGGAATTTAGATGGGCCAAATAGTTTCAACTTTGCTAACCGCCGCTGCCCTAGTGTGCAACAGGTAACTCCGCGCTAATGCGCGTTTAGCGTGTTTTATACCAGGGGGCTGGAAAAAGCTAGAAACTGGCCCCAAATGACCAATAAACTACTAGTTACTGTCTGAAACCTCACAAAACTGGACCAAAAGGCAGCTCAATGCTTCCTCCTCTCACTGGTAAGGGTAACTTCCTTTCCCCCAAATAAGGCAAGGAAACAGTACACAGGAACTACAAACAAAGCCCAGGAATCCCAAACTCTGGAAACTGACCAATCTAACCCAGTAAAGCAGGAAAACAAGAGAGTTTTTTTTTTTTTCAAAGAACAGGCAGGTACAGCAAACATTTATAAATGCTATTAACCAGCTTTTACAGCTAACACAGAAGAAATGCTACAATACAGCGAGTGATAACAAACAGAGATTATAAGTGCAAAATTGGGTTAAATGCAGAAAAAATAAAACAGTTGCAATGTAACAGCAAGGTGGTAGCTATGATAGCCTAGGCATTCAGATGATAAAAAGCAACAAAAAATACTTTATTTATCAAGAAAAAGTCGCTTTTTCAGCTCCTCTGTAGCCTGGATAACTCTGCTGGCCCACGTGGAGTCTGTGCTGAGTAGGTGGTTACAGATGGAAAACACGCCATTAGCTGTGTTTTTATACCAGGGGCTGGAAAAAGCTGAAACTGGGCCCTCAAATGATCAATAATAAACTACTAGTTACTGTCTGAACCTCACAAAACTGGACCAAAAGGCAGCTCAATGCTTCCCCTCCTCACTGGTGGCAAGGTAACTTCCTTACCCCCAAATATGGCAAGGAAACAGGCACACAGGAACTACAAACAAAGCCCAGGTATCGGCAAACTCTGAAAGTGGACTAATTTAACCCAGTAAAGCAGGACAAACAACAGATTTTTTTTTTTTCAAAGAACAGGCAGGTACAGCAAACACATATAAAAGCTACTAACCAGCATATACAGCTAATACAGAAGAAATGCAACAATACAGTTTAAAAGAAACAAACAGAAATTATAAGTGCAAAATTAAGTTAAATGCAGAAAAACAGTTGCAATGTAACAGCAAGGCAGTATGCAGATACAGTCGCTAGGTATTCAGAGGATAAAGCAACAAAAAAAAATACTTATTTATCAAGAAAAGTCGCTTTTCAGCTCTCCTGACAGCCCCTGGATAACTCTGCTGTGCTCCACGTGGAGTCTGTAGCTGAGTAGGTATTAAGCTGGAAAACCAAAAACACATGCGTGATTTTATACCAGAGGGCTGGAAAGCTAGAAACTGGCCCTAAATGACCAATACAAACTACTAGTTACTGTCTGAAACCTCACTAAAACTGGACCAAAAGAGCAGCTCAATGCTTCCCCCTCTCACTGGTAAAGCAAGGTAACTTCCTTTCCCCCAAATAAGGCAAGGAAAGAGCAGTACACAGGAACCACAAACAAAGCCCAGGAATCGAAAGCAAAGCTCTGAAACTGGACTAATCTAACCCAGTAAAAAGCAGGAAAAACAAAAGAGATTTTTTTTTTTTTTCAAAAAGAACGAAGGCAGGTACAGCAGAAGAAACACTTGCATAAATATACTATTAACCAGCTTTTACAGCTAACACAGAAGAAATGCACACAAAAAATACAGTTTATAAGTAGCAAACAAGAAGATTATAAGTGCAAAAGTAAGTTTAAATGCAAGAAAAAACGAGTTTGCAATGTATTGTGGTAACAGCAATTGTGCAGAAGCTGGCGAGGATACCCAGTAAGCTAAGGTATTCCAGATGATAAAAACAACAAAAAATACTTATTTATCAAAGAAGGTAGGCTTTTCAGCTCCTCATAGCCTGGATAACTCTGCTGTTACGTGGGTCTGTGCTGAGTGGGTACAAGCTGGAAAACCTTGCGTTTAATATTTATATAGAGACTGGAAAAAAGCTGAAACGCTTCTTTAAGTGACCAATAAACCTGGTTACTGTCTGAAACCTCTGAAACTGGACAAAAGGCGGCTCTGACGCTTCCCCCTCCTCACTGGTAAGCAAAGGTAACCCTTTCCCCAAATAAAACCAAAGGAAACAATTACACAGGGACAAAATAAAGCCAGGAATCAGCAAACTCTGAAACTGGACTAAATCTAACCCAGTAAAGCAGGAAAAACAAGAGATTTTTTTTTTTTTTTTTTTCAAAGAACAGGCAGGTACAGCAAACACTTATAAATGCTATTAACCAGCTTTTACAGCTAACACAGAAGAAATGCTACAATACAGTTTATAAGTAACAAACAGAGATTATAAGTGCAAAATTAAGTTAAATGCAGAAAAAAACAGTTGCAATGTAACAGCAAGGCAGGCGAGATACAGTCGCTAGGTATTCAGATGATAAAAGCAACAAAAAAATACTTATGTGTCAAGAGAAGTCGCTTTTTGAGCACCCTGTAGCCTGGATAACTCTGCTGGCCCACGTGAGTCTGGAACTAGTTCATGCTTTGGAAAACCGTTAGGTTTTTACCAGGGCTGGAAAAGCTAGAAACTGCCCAATACCAATAAACTACTGTTACTGTCTGAAACCTCACAAAACTGGACCAAAGGCAGCTCAATGCTCCCCACTGGAAAAACCCTCCCAAAAAGGCAAGGAAACAGTAAGACACAAACAAAGCCAGGAATCAGCAAACTCTGAAACTGACTAATCTAACCCAGTAAAGCAGGAAAAACAAGAGATTTTTTTTTTTTTTTAAAAAGGCAGGTAACAACACTAAAATAAACAGTTACAGTACAAGAAAGAATGCACAAACTGTTATAAGTACAAACAGGATTATAAGAAAATTAATTAAATTAAAAAGTTGCAAGTACAGCAAGCTGAAATCGCTA
>NW_025061436.1:0-5000 GCF_019279795.1 Protopterus annectens | reverse complement strand
GGGAAATAGAAAATTCACCCTCGAGGGATCACTCCAGTGGCTGTACCGACAGAGTGCACTGGGAACTAAGGCTCAGGTGGCAAGGATGCCAGGGTAATCCTAATGGGCTGAGGCTTGTAGTTGCTCCAGGGCCATTGGCCTACTACACACCTATGTGAACTTGTGTGTGTCTGTAATGTAATTCTTGAATGTCATAGCATGACTTTATCAGTCCACTGGATTAGGTAAGCTTGTTGGTAGTATATTTTCGGTATAAGTTTATATTTTCTTTTCTCCACTATAATGTCAAAGCTAATGCGGGAATTGGTATGTATATAAGAGGCATGTAGTGGAGGGGCAGTGGGGCTTGGCACCTGCAAAAAAAGGTATAGTTTGTGTCTGCAAACTATACTTTTGCAATTGAATTTTCAGAAAAGCATAACTTCATCTTGTGCTTTGACTGAAAATGGGTAACCCAGACACTTCACTGTGATGGAAGACTGTGGTGGAATTTAAGATATCGTTGGAAGGGACTGAATTTCTCATCTTATGTGAATTCCTGAGATTTTCAGCAACAGAGCTGGATAATGCTGCTGGTATATGTGGAAGTTTTGCCCTGTTTACTCTGACTTGCTTATTTGTTTCCATCGTTAGTCACCAGCAGAAACCAAAATGAAATACCACACAATCCAACCCATTTCAAGTGCCTGGACACCAAGACCTCTGTAGTTTGTCGCTGTGTAGAGGATACCATTTATTTTTGTTTTATTTCTAAAAAATTATTTTGTTTCAAAATGAAGAATTGGTATATTTTTTAGAATGATTCTTTTGTATTTGATTTTTCTAAGTTAAAAACAAAGAAGGTCACTCAAACTGGGGATTTCGAAATGTAAATCTGTTTGGCAGTACAACAGCTTCTTGTTGGCATCTAATATATGTGTATGCATGTGTGCTTGTGTGTTAAAGATATGAAGGGAAGGCTGTATGTGTATATGATGGTGACACTATTATGTATATTTGTGAGATATTCTGAAATGTTTGTACTTGTTTATGTACAAGTTTGGTAGTGAGTAAATGTGAGTTTAGCATCTTATTGTTGGATTTTCAGAAATGAAGGTTATAGAAGTGTCTCCTTTTCCCCATATTTATACAATCTCAGAGTTAGTATATATTTAAGTTGTGGTGTGTGGGGATTAAATGGGGTGCTGTAGGGGTTTTGTTGTACCACGTAGCGCAAAAATCTAAATGGAAGATGCAGCCGCGATATCAGGGCATCTTCTATGGAGCTGGAAGCGCCAAAAAGGCTCCAGGGCCATTAGCCTAGTACACAACTATGAACCTATGTAGTTACACATATTAACTCCAACAGTGTCCAAACTAAAATGCACATAAAATTACATGCTGCATTTGACTAAACTTGCTGACTGTAGTACAAAGTGAAACAGAAACATGCACCAACAACATCTCTTTTTCAAAATGTTAAATTGACTAATAAAATGAAGCAGCTAGGGAATCTGTCCCATCAGTAAGGAATGAAAGAAGATTAACAACATCAGATAAAGCAGTTATGTTCTTACCATAATGTTCCATCTGTGTTGTTCTTCATTCATTCGTTACCTCCCACCCACCATCCCATGAAAGACTCCTTCGGTAGTTTTAGATTTGGTCACTACCTTATAATGAGGATTTGCTCCAGATAAAGCCTCTGCTTTTCTCCTTCTGTATTTCTTAGGCAAACTCCCATCTGAGGTGATAGAGAGAGGGGCACTTATGAGTAAATTTAAGCTTGAGAGTTTTTGGCTGGCGTGAGCTTGGTATAGCAAAGCTAACTTCAAGTTCCAAGGATAGAACCAATACCCCATCAGTAATGAATGAATGCAGATCATATGCATACAACTAGTATCCTTTAGAGTCACCATCCCTGTTAATAACAAGTAACCCTTAGAGTTGGACCCAGTAGTCAAGTGACTTAGGGACACACATACAGATAGTAATCCAGCATATGACCATCATGTGTCTACAGTGGTGAGGAAATCATTCTATGTTGCATAACTTACAAACAAAGGTATGGCATCTACGCCCAAAGGAAGTCATTGTTCCACCATGATACGGCATTCATCAGACCTTATCATTGAGTACAATGCCCCTTTGGTATGTACCCAACCAGGCATATCCACCAACTGGAATGTCCACAGAGTAAGTTCCTCACTAAAAGAATACAGGGCATAAAAGTAATATGTCCTATGCAGACCGCCCTCAAGGCCCTATCCCCTGTATTCCATCTCCTACAGGCTTTTGAGGGAGATCTATGCCTGGCATGGCTACAAGGCATTGTCAGACCCCCACTCTGATGGACCTCCTGCATATCCAATAAAACAAACAGTACCAGAATTACCCACTATAGTAAAAAGCCCATGGTTCCTTATGCAGCAATGGCATCTCTGAAGTTGCCCCCCACAGAAAAGGTTGGTATTCACTACATTTTGGCACAGCTGGACTTTCCCAGTAAATTAATTTTAATAAATAATAGAGAAGCTGGCAACATCACTCCTCCTCAAACAGGGCATTTTGAAGTAGCACGCTTATAAAGGCACAGTATTTACAGACTCTGGGGGCTCTGTCATAGAAGCTTCAAGACCACCTGAATCCAATGTGAATGACTAAAAAATATTTTTGAGCAACTACAAGTGTATACCATGTTTTCCTACATGTTTGTGAGTCCACCACTGGCAGCTGGGTGCCCATTATGTGATAAAAGGCTGGTAAAAGAATGGTAGGAGTACACAGAGCAGGCATTACCAAAGAAACTAAAAAGTTATCTTTCTGTACAGACATTTATTCAAGCCACTCAGGGTACTCTATTTCTTCCCTCTCATTATTTTATGAATATACAGTGGATTGTTCTGCCTTACTAGAAGTGCACAATCAGCATAAAAGCATGCATCCACAGACCCCAGGGAGTATAACCTCTATAGTCTTGAGAAAAATAGGTGGGGCTACATGATATAACAGTTACATTGTTGCACTGGGTATGACTAGAGTAGTACCATAAAAGAAAAATGTACGTGCTAAGTTTTATTGTGCGGGTGATACTGTCACCAGGAATAACACAAATGCTATCACTCTTAAACAGTGATGTGTGTGTAGCCTAATCAATGAAATACTACATGCAGAAGCAATGTCACCTATGAAAAGAGATATTGGACTGAAATTGGGTAGCGCAGTATACAGGAGATTGGTTTTAAAACATTACTGGCTGTGCATGAACTGGACCATAGTGGCAGCTTCCGAATTGAACCCGATCTTGCATGGCCACTTTATTACTCTATCATCAAAGTATATTGTTTTGTATTGTTTTACTGTACTTTACAGTTTCACCTCACATGGCAGCTGTATTCCTAGTTATACTTTCACTGCATAGGAAACCTTATAGCTTCATTGTTTAGTTGAAATATGTTAGTTCCAGCTAACTTTAGTTTGAGTAATACATTATTAAGTATTTTCCAGTGTCATTGTATCTGCCCCATCAATACCAGCAGCACTGTATACTTTCTGCACTGGGTCTGTTGTACCAGTTTTCCTTTGACTGAGACCATGATTTCCATATATACAGATTTCATATGTTCCACCAGTTTGCTTCATGCTCTGCTCTGTTTATGCTTCATTCCATTAGAAGATCATAGGATCATCTAAAAGAAATACAGGAGAATCTCTCTTATACTGATCATTGATACTAACATAGGAATGGACCAGTACTTGATTATATATCACTGCAAGTTGATAGTAAATATGCTATGGCCCAATATCTCTGATATACAGTGAGAGTCAGTAATGCCCATACCAACATATCCTCCACATAACCTAAAAAAATTCCCAGCTAACATACCTCTCCTAATAAATGTCCATGATACACAAGGACACAATTGGATTGGGTTGGATGACTTGACTTATTAAGGCCTTGGTGGTTGTTAGCCTATTATATACCTATGAACCTTTGAAGCTGAACTCCCATAATAAACCAGTTGTAAGTCCAGTGCTAACCCCCATTTTCATTCTCTTTGGATTGCAGTTATTCTTTTTAGGCCTGATAGGGCTGCCAGCTTATTAGGACATCATCATTTGAGACAAAATTACCAAAGATTCCAAAGACAACCACAAAGCATTCTATAGTTATGTCAAGAATCTAAATGGGAATGCTTGGATGAGGTGATGGTTTGGGTAAAGCCATGGAGGTTCATGTGAGAAGTAGGATTTTCACCATTGATACTGTTCCAGTCTATATTAAAGTCGCCTAGAATTATAGTTTCTTGTGGGTAAGTAGTAAGATACCCAGCTGAAGGAAAGGCTTCTAGAATGGATATGTTATTACCTGGGGTTAAGTACATGCAGATAATGTTAATGGATTTCTTGGTGTTCAAATGACGTTTTGCTATAATGGCTTCTACTTTGTTATCCTGGGTTGGATATGCTGGAAGGGTGGAGATATTTAGTTGATTTTTAAAAAGAATTGCTACTCCATAACCTTCTTTAATGTTTTGAACAATGATCAAGTCTAACAATATTATAACCTTTGGGGTAAAATCTCTGTATCTTTAGTGTCAGGTTTTAGCCAGGTCTCTGAGAGGCAAAGAATGTCAAAAGAATGGATATCTAGGAGGGCATGAAGGTGATGATACTTTGTTGTTTATACTTTGAATGTTGAGGATGTCCTATTAGGAGAGAGTATTATTAATTTTAGGTGTAGTAGTTTGGCATTTTAGGTGTAGTATAGGCAGCCTTTGGGAGATGAACCCATCCTCCATGTTCTATTGATTGAGGAAATGAGTTGAGATCTCTGGACCCGCAATAATTTTAGAATTGGGATTTCTTTAGGTGCATCATTTTCTAGTAGGTATAGATTAGGACATGGCTTTGTAAGTCAGAAAGCAGAGATCACCTATAGCGGGTGATAAGAGACTGAAAATAAGCTGAAATTTCTTGAGTCTGCCCATAGGACATGTGTTTAAGGCCCAGGATCCTGT
>NW_025061435.1:0-10882 GCF_019279795.1 Protopterus annectens | reverse complement strand
TAGATACACAAAATAAGAGTGCATTAGTTTTAATAGACAATTTACTGATAGATACACAAAATAACAGTGCATTACTTTTAATAGACAATTTACTGATAGATACACAACATAAGAGTGCATTAATTTTAATAGACAATTTACTGATAGATACACAACATAAGAGTGCATTAGTTTTAATAGACAATTTGCTGATAGATACACAACATAAGAGTGCATTAGTTTTAATAGACAATTTACTGATAGATACACAACATAAGAGTGCATTAGTTTTAATAGACAATTTACTGATAGATACACAACATAAGAGTGCATTAGTTTTAATAGACAATTTACTGATAGATACACAACATAAGAGTGCATTAGTTTTAATAGACAATTTACTGATAGATACACAACATAAGAGTGCATTAGTTTTAATAGACAATTTACTGATAGATACACAACATAAGAGTGCATTAGTTTTAATAGACAATTTACTGATAGATACACAACATAAGAGTGCATTAGTTTTAATAGACAACTTACTGATAGATACACAACATAAGAGTGCATTAGTTTTAATAGACAATTTACTGATAGATACACAACATAAGAGTGCATTAGTTTTAATAGACAATTTACTGATAGATACACAACATAAGAGTGCATTAGTTTTAATAGACAATTTACTGATAGATACACAACATAAGAGTGCATTAGTTTTAATAGACAATTTACTGATAGATACACAACATAAGAGTGCATTAGTTTTAATAGACAATTTACTGATAGATACACAACATAAGAGTGCATTAGTTTTAATAGACAACTTACTGATAGATACGTCATGAGTGCATTAGTTTTAATAGACAATTTACTGATAGATACACAACATAAGAGTGCATTAGTTTTAATAGACAATTTACTGATAGATACACAACATAAGAGTGCATTAGTTTTAATAGACAATTTACTGATAGATACACAACATAAGAGTGCATTAGTTTTAATAGACAATTTACTGATAGATACACAACATAAGAGTGCATTAGTTTTAATAGACAACTTACTGATAGATACACAACATAAGAGTGCATTAGTTTTAATAGACAATTTACTGATAGATACACAACATAAGAGTGCATTAGTTTTAATAGACAATTTACTGATAGATACACAACATAAGAGTGCATTAGTTTTAATAGACAATTTACTGATAGATACACAACATAAGAGTGCATTAGTTTTAATAGACAATTTACTGATAGATACACAACATAAGAGTGCATTAGTTTTAATAGACAATTTACTGATAGATACACAACATAAGAGTGCATTAGTTTTAATAGACAATTTACTGATAGATACACAACATAAGAGTGCATTAGTTTTAATAGACAATTTACTGATAGATACACAACATAAGAGTGCATTAGTTTTAATAGACAATTTACTGATAGATACACAACATAAGAGTGCATTAGTTTTAATAGACAATTTACTGATAGATACACAACATAAGAGTGCATTAGTTTTAATAGACAATTTACTGATAGATACACAACATAAGAGTGCATTAGTTTTAATAGACAATTTACTGATAGATACACAACATAAGAGTGCATTAGTTTTAATAGACAATTTACTGATAGATACACAACATAAGAGTGCATTAGTTTTAATAGACAATTTACTGATAGATACACAACATAAGAGTGCATTAGTTTTAATAGACAATTTACTGATAGATACACAACATAAGAGTGCATTAGTTTTAATAGACAATTTACTGATAGATACACAACATAAGAGTGCATTAGTTTTAATAGACAATTTACTGATAGATACACAACATAAGAGTGCATTAGTTTTAATAGACAATTTACTGATAGATACACAACATAAGAGTGCATTAGTTTTAATAGACAATTTACTGATAGATACACAACATAAGAGTGCATTAGTTTTAATAGACAATTTACTGATAGATACACAACATAAGAGTGCATTAGTTTTAATAGACAATTTACTGATAGATACACAACATAAGAGTGCATTAGTTTTAATAGACAATTTACTGATAGATACACAACATAAGAGTGCATTAGTTTTAATAGACAATTTACTGATAGATACACAACATAAGAGTGCATTAGTTTTAATAGACAATTTACTGATAGATACACAACATAAGAGTGCATTAGTTTTAATAGACAATTTACTGATAGATACACAACATAAGAGTGCATTAGTTTTAATAGACAATTTACTGATAGATACACAACATAAGAGTGCATTAGTTTTAATAGACAATTTACTGATAGATACACAACATAAGAGTGCATTAGTTTTAATAGACAATTTACTGATAGATACACAACATAAGAGTGCATTAGTTTTAATAGACAATTTACTGATAGATACACAACATAAGAGTGCATTAGTTTTAATAGACAATTTACTGATAGATACACAACATAAGAGTGCATTAGTTTTAATAGACAATTTACTGATAGATACACAACATAAGAGTGCATTAGTTTTAATAGACAATTTACTGATAGATACACAACATAAGAGTGCATTAGTTTTAATAGACAATTTACTGATAGATACACAACATAAGAGTGCATTAGTTTTAATAGACAATTTACTGATAGATACACAACATAAGAGTGCATTAGTTTTAATAGACAATTTACTGATAGATACACAACATAAGAGTGCATTTGTTTTAATAGACAATTTACTGATAGATACACAACATAAGAGTGCATTAGTTTTATTAGACAATTTACTGATAGATACACAACATAAGAGTGCATTAGTTTTAATAGACAATTTACTGATAGATACACAACATAACAGTGCATTAGTTTTAATAGACAATTTACTGATAGATACACAACATAAGAGTGCATTAGTTTTAATAGACAATTTACTGATAGATACACAACATAAGAGTGCATTAGTTTTTATAGACAATTTACTGATAGATACACAACATAAGAGTGCATTAGTTTTAATAGACAATTTACTGATAGATACACAACATAAGAGTGCATTAGTTTTAATAGACAATTTACTGATAGATACACAACATAAGAGTGCATTAGTTTTAATAGACAATTTACTGATAGATACACAACATAAGAGTGCATTAGTTTTAATAGACAATTTACTGATAGATACACAACATAAGAGTGCATTAGTTTTAATAGACAATTTACTGATAGATACACAACATAAGAGTGCATTAGTTTTAATAGACAATTTACTGATAGATACACAACATAAGAGTGCATTAGTTTTAATAGACAATTTACTGATAGATACACAACATAAGAGTGCATTAGTTTTAATAGACAACTTACTGATAGATACACAACATAAGAGTGCATTAGTTTTAATAGACAATTTACTGATAGATACACAACATAAGAGTGCATTAGTTTTAATAGACAATTTACTGATAGATACACAACATAAGAGTGCATTAGTTTTAATAGACAATTTACTGATAGATACACAACATAAGAGTGCATTAGTTTTAATAGACAATTTACTGATAGATACACAACATAAGAGTGCATTAGTTTTAATAGACAATTTACTGATATATACACAACATAAGAGTGCATTAGTTTTTATAGACAATTTACTGATAGATACACAACATACAAGTGCATTAGTTTTAATAGAAAATTTACTGATAGATACACAACATAAGAGTGCATTAGTTTTAATTGACAATTTACTGATAGATACACAACATAAGAGTGCATTAGTTTTAATAGACAATTTACTGATAGATACACAACATAAGAGTGCATTAGTTTTAATAGACAATTTACTGATAGATACACAACATAAGAGTGCATTAGTTTTAATAGACAATTTACTGATAGATACACAACATAAGAGTGCATTAGTTTTAATAGACAATTTACTGATAGATACACAACATAAGAGTGCATTAGTTTTAATAGACAATTTACTGATAGATACACAACATAAGAGTGCATTAATTTTAATAGACAATTTACTGATAGATACACAACATAAGAGTGCATTAGTTTTAATAGACAATTTACTGATAGATACACAACATAAGAGTGCATTCGTTTTTATAGACAATTTACTGATAGATACACAACATAAGACTGCATCAGTTTTAATAGACAATATTGATAGATACACAACATAAGAGTGCATTAGCTTTAATAGGCAATTTACTGATATACAACATAAGAGTGCATTAGTTTTAATAGACAATTTACTGATAGATACACAACATAAGAGTGCATTAGTTTTAATAGACAATTTACTGATAGATACACAACATAAGAGTGCATTAGTTTTAATAGACAATTTACTGATAGATACACAACATAAGAGTGCATTAGTTTTAATAGACAATTTACTGATAGATACACAACATAAGAGTGCATTAGTTTTAATAGACAATTTACTGATAGATACACAACATAAGAGTGCATTAGTTTTAATAGACAATTTACTGATAGATACACAACATAAGAGTGCATTAGTTTTAATAGACAACTTACTGATAGATACACAACATAAGAGTGCATTAGTTTTAATAGACAATTTACTGATAGATACACAACATAAGAGTGCATTAGTTTTAATAGACAATTTACTGATAGATACACAACATAAGAGTGCATTAGTTTTAATAGACAACTTACTGATAGATACACAACATAAGAGTGCATTAGTTTTAATAGACAATTTACTGATAGATACACAACATAAGAGTGCATTAGTTTTAATAGACAATTTACTGATAGATACACAACATAAGAGTGCATTAGTTTTAATAGACAATTTACTGATAGATACACAACATAAGAGTGCATTAGTTTTAATAGACAATTTACTGATAGATACACAACATAAGAGTGCATTAGTTTTAATAGACAATTTACTGATAGATACACAACATAAGAGTGCATTAGTTTTAATAGACAATTTACTGATAGATACACAACATAAGAGTGCATTAGTTTTAATAGACAATTTACTGATAGATACACAACATAAGAGTGCATTAGTTTTAATAGACAATTTACTGATAGATACACAACATAAGAGTGCATTAGTTTTAATAGACAATTTACTGATAGATACACAACATAAGAGTGCATTAGTTTTAATAGACAATTTACTGATAGATACACAACATAAGAGTGCATTAGTTTTAATAGACAACTTACTGATAGATACACAACATAAGAGTGCATTAGTTTTAATAGACAATTTACTGATAGATACACAACATAAGAGTGCATTAGTTTTAATAGACAATTTACTGATAGATACACAACATAAGAGTGCATTAGTTTTAATAGACAATTTACTGATAGATACACAACATAAGAGTGCATTAGTTTTAATAGACAATTTACTGATAGATACACAACATAAGAGTGCATTAGTTTTAATAGACAATTTACTGATAGATACACAAAATAACAGTGCATTAGTTTTAATAGACAATTTACTGATAGATACACAACATAAGAGTGCATTAGTTTTAATAGACAATTTACTGATAGATACACAACATAAGAGTGCATTAGTTTTAATAGACAATTTACTGATAGATACACAACATAAGAGTGCATTAGTTTTAATAGACAATTTACTGATAGATACACAACATAAGAGTGCATTAGTTTTAATAGACAATTTACTGATAGATACACAACATAAGAGTGCATTAGTTTTAATAGACAATTTGCTGATAGATACACAACATAAGAGTGCATTCGTTTTAATAGACAATTTACTGATAGATACACAACATAAGAGTGCATTAGTTTTAATAGACAATTTACTGATAGATACACAACATAAGAGTGCATTAGTTTTAATAGACAATTTACTGAAAGATACACAACATTAGAGTGCATTAGTTTTAATCGACAATTTACTGATAGATACACAACATAAGAGTGCATTAGTTTTAATAGACAATTTACTGATAGATACACAACATAAGAGTGCATTAGTTTTAATAGACAATTTACTGATAGATACACAACATAAGAGTGCATTAGTTTTAATAGACAATTTACTGATAGATACACAACATAAGAGTGCATTAGTTTTAATAGACAATTTACTGATAGATACACAACATAAGAGTGCATTAGTTTTAATAGACAATTTACTGATAGATACACAACATAAGAGTGCATTAGTTTTAATAGACAATTTACTGATAGATAAACAACATAAGAGTGCATTAGTTTTAATAGACAATTTACTGATAGATACACAACATAAGAGTGCATTAGTTTTAATAGACAAGTTACTGATAGATACACAACATAAGAGTGCATTAGTTTTAATAGACAATTTACTGATAGATACACAACATAAGAGTGCATTAGTTTTAATAGACAATTTACTGATAGATACACAACATAAGAGTGCATTAGTTTTAATAGACAATTTACTGATAGATACACAACATAAGAGTGCATTAGTTTTAATAGACAATTTACTGATAGATACACAACATAAGAGTGCATTAGTTTTAATAGACAATTTACTGATAGATACACAGCATAAGGTTGTATTAGTTTTAATAGACAATTTACTGATAGATACACAACATAAGAGTGCATTAGTTTTAATAGACAATTTACTGATAGATACACAACATAAGAGTGCATTAGTTTTAATAGACAATTTACTGATAGATACACAACATAAGAGTGCATTAGTTTTAATAGACAATTTACTGATAGATACACAACATAAGAGTGCATTAGTTTTAATAGACAATTTACTGATAGATACACAACATAAGAGTGCATTAGTTTTAATAGACAATTTACTGATAGATACACAACATAAGAGTGCATTAGTTTTAATAGACAATTTACTGATAGATACACAACATAAGAGTGCATTAGTTTTAATAGACAATTTACTGATAGATACACAACATAAGAGTGCATTAGTTTTAATAGACAATTTACTGATAGATACACAACATAAGAGTGCATTAGTTTTAATAGACAATTTACTGATAGATACACAACATAAGAGTGCATTAGTTTTAATAGACAATTTACTGATAGATACACAACATAAGAGTGCATTAGTTTTAATAGACAACTTACTGATAGATACACAACATAAGAGTGCATTAGTTTTAATAGACAATTTACTGATAGATACACAACATAAGAGTGCATTAGTTTTAATAGACAATTTACTGATAGATACACAACATAAGAGTGCATTAGTTTTAATAGACAATTTACTGATAGATACACAACATAAGAGTGCATTAGTTTTAATAGACAATTTACTGATAGATACACAACATAAGAGTGCATTAGTTTTAATAGACAATTTACTGATAGATACACAACATAAGAGTGCATTAGTTTTAATAGACAATTTACTGATAGATACACAACATAAGAGTGCATTAGTTTTAATAGACAATTTACTGATAGATACACAACATAAGAGTGCATTAGTTTTAATAGACAATTTACTGATAGATACACAACATAAGAGTGCATTAGTTTTAATAGACAATTTACTGATAGATACACAACATAAGAGTGCATTAGTTTTAATAGACAATTTACTGATAGATACACAACATAAGAGTGCATTAGTTTTAATAGACAATTTACTGATAGATACACAACATAAGAGTGCATTAGTTTTAATAGACAATTTACTGATAGATACACAACATAAGAGTGCATTAGTTTTAATAGACAACTTACTGATAGATACACAACATGAGTGCATTAGTTTTAATAGACAATTTACTGATAGATACACAACATAAGAGTGCATTAGTTTTAATAGACAATTTACTGATAGATACACAACATAAGAGTGCATTAGTTTTAATAGACAATTTACTGATAGATACACAACATAAGAGTGCATTAGTTTTAATAGACAATTTACTGATAGATACACAACATAAGAGTGCATTAGTTTTAATAGACAATTTACTGATAGATACACAACATAAGAGTGCATTAGTTTTAATAGACAATTTACTGATAGATACACAACATAAGAGTGCATTAGTTTTAATAGACAATTTACTGATAGATACACAACATAAGAGTGCATTAGTTTTAATAGACAATTTACTGATAGATACACAACATAAGAGTGCATTAGTTTTAATAGACAATTTACTGATAGATACACAACATAAGAGTGCATTAGTTTTAATAGACAATTTACTGATAGATACACAACATAAGAGTGCATTAGTTTTAATAGACAATTTACTGATAGATACACAACATAAGAGTGCATTAGTTTTAATAGACAATTTACTGATAGATACACAACATAAGAGTGCATTAGTTTTAATAGACAATTTACTGATAGATACACAACATAAAAGTGTATTAGTTTTAATAGACAATTTACTGATAGATACACAACATAAGAGTGCATTAGTTTTAATATACAATTTAGTGATAGATACACAACATAAGAGTGCATTAGTTTTAATAGACAATTTACTGATAGATACACAACATAAGAGTGCATTAGTTTTAATAGACAATTTACTGATAGATACACAACATAAGAGTGCATTAGTTTTAATAGACAATTTACTGATAGATACACAACATAAGAGTGCATTAGTTTTAATAGACAATTTACTGATAGATACACAACATAAGAGTGCATTAGTTTTAATAGACAATTTACTGATAGATACACAACATAAGAGTGCATTAGTTTTAATAGACAATTTACTGATAGATACACAACATAAGAGTGCATTAGTTTTAATAGACAATTTACTGATAGATACACAACATAAGAGTGCATTAGTTTTAATAGACAATTTACTGATAGATACACAACATAAGAGTGCATTAGTTTTAATAGACAATTTACTGATAGATACACAACATAAGAGTGCATTAGTTTTAATAGACAATTTACTGATAGATACACAACATAAGAGTGCATTAGTTTTAAAAGACAAATTTACTGATACACAACATAAGAGTGCATTAGTTTTAATAGACAATTTACTGATAGATACACAACATAAGAGTGCATTAGTTTTAATAGACAATTTACTGATAGATACACAACATAAGAGTGCATTAGTTTTAATAGACAACTTACTGATAGATACACAACATAAGAGTGCATTAGTTTTAATAGACAACTTACTGATAGATACACAATATAAAAGTGCATTAGTTTTAATAGATAATTTACTGATAGATACACAACATAAGAGTGCATTAGTTTTAATAGACAATTTGGGCAGCTGTGGTGGTGCAGTGGGAAGCAATGCCGCCTCGCACCAAGAGGTTCTCAGGTTCAATCCTTGCCTAGGGTGCCTTCAATGCGGAGTCTGCATGTCCTCCCTGTGGACACGTGGGTTTCCTCCAGGTAATCCAGTTTCCTCCCACATCCCAAAGACATGCTGTAGGTTGATTTCACACTCTAAATTTGCCCTAGGCATGAGTGCGTGGGTGTGTGTGCTTTCTTTGGAAGGTTGGGCACCAGACTGGCAGTTCAACACCATAAACTCCACTGCCAGTCATGAGTGGACAGGTGATCCGCTGTGACATCCCATAACCGGGAAAAGCCAAAAGAAGAAGAAGTTTTAATAGACAATTTACTGATAGATACACAACATAAGAGTGCATTAGTTTTAATAGACAATTTACTGATAGATACACAACATAAGAGTGCATTAGTTTTAATAGACAATTTACTGATAGATACACAACATAAGAGTGCATTAGTTTTAATAGACAATTTACTGATAGATACACAACATAAGAGTGCATTAGTTTTAATAGACAATTTACTGATAGATACACAACATAAGAGTGCATTAGTTTTAATAGACAATTTACTGATAGATACACAACATAAGAGTGCATTAGTTTTAATAGACAATTTACTGATAGATACACAACATAAGAGTGCATTAGTTTTAATAGACAATTTACTGATAGATACACAACATAAGAGTGCATTAGTTTTAATAGACAACTTACTGATAGATACACAACATAAGAGTGCATTAGTTTTAATAGACAATTTACTGATAGATACACAACATAAGAGTGCATTAGTTTTAATAGACAATTTACTGATAGATACACAACATAAGAGTGCATTAGTTTTAATAGACAATTTACTGATAGATACACAACATAAGAGTGCATTAGTTTTAATAGACAATTTACTGATAGATACACAACATAAGAGTGCATTAGTTTTAATAGACAATTTACTGATAGATACACAACATAAGAGTGCATTAGTTTTAATAGACAATTTACTGATAGATACACAACATAAGAGTGCATTAGTTTTAATAGACAATTTACTGATAGATACACAACATAAGAGTGCATTAGTTTTAATAGACAATTTACTGATAGATACACAACATAAGAGTGCATTAGTTTTAATAGACAATTTACTGATAGATACACAACATAAGAGTGCATTAGTTTTAATAGACAATTTACTGATAGATACACAACATAAGAGTGCATTAGTTTTAATAGACAATTTACTGATAGATACACAACATAAGAGTGCATTAGTTTTAATAGACAACTTACTGATAGATACACAACATAAGAGTGCATTAGTTTTAATAGACAATTTACTGATAGATACACAACATAAGAGTGCATTAGTTTTAATAGACAATTTACTGATAGATACACAACATAAGAGTGCATTAGTTTTAATAGACAATTTACTGATAGATACACAACATAAGAGTGCATTAGTTTTAATAGACAATTTACTGATAGATACACAACATAAGAGTGCATTAGTTTTAATAGACAATTTACTGATAGATACACAACATAAGAATGCA
>NW_025061434.1:0-6876 GCF_019279795.1 Protopterus annectens | reverse complement strand
ATAGTCTGGTTGATTAAGATTGAGACGGAGTATGCAATTGCATCTGCAGCCTTTTGTAAATAGTCTGCAGGGAGGTGATTGGCAGCCAGAGTGGTGGGTCTTAGTTTTTTAAGTAGGGTCATGATGAGTTGAGTAGGAACAGGTTGGAAGCTAAAGGACGCATGGGTATTGTTAGTGGTTGTGTTTGTATTAGAGCTGCTGGGTGTGAGTTGGCTGACCAGGGACTGGATAGTCTCTGCGAATAATTTGTTAAAGGTGTTAGCAATGTGTTCTGGGGATTTTTGTTTGGAGGCAGAGGGGGGTGAGGTGGTGGTTTGGCCTGGGTGGAGAAGTTTATTTATTTCTGCCCCGAATTTCTGAGGTTTATTGTGGTGTATTTGTTGTAGATGGCAGTAGCATTTTTTATCTAAAGTTATGGATTTTTTAGTATCATTCCTTAGATACCTAAATCTAAGTTGATCAAGTGGGGTTTTGTTCTTGGGTAGGTGGCCCACACTTTGTTTCTAAGTGTAATTTTGGATTTGGTATCTTTAGAAAGCCATGGTGCATAATTAACCTTAGTTCTAATGGTATGGCTGGGAGCATGAGAGTCAAGAACAGCAAGGAATTTGGCATTAAAATATGTGACAGCTTCGTCTAGGGGAAGATTTTTTTTAGGACTGACCAATTGCATGCCTTGAGTTCATTATTACACTTAATGAGATTAAAGTTCTTGTTGTTTTTTTATAGTTCTGTAGGTGGGTTGGTAGGAGTAGTTTACTTTAAGCTTGATTATATAGGTGAGACATTAATCACTTACGTCATTAGATAAAGTGCCTGATGTATAGTATTGTAGATGGTTATTGACAAGTAATACATTATTTTAATATGGCCACCTTCTGTTAAACAACACAATCACCTATAAGACTGTGCTCTGTTATAATCTCTTTCTTCAGTAGCTGTAGAAATATGAAGAATAGAGAATGCATAGTTGTTTACCTATGCCATACCTGGGTTCATAACTGATGAATACAGTCTCCTTTGTTTCTTGTGCTTGTTTTTAAAGGACATCTGATATAAAGGATGTCTAAACAATATAACAGCCTTGACTGAGTACTACATAGTAGTAGAAGTAATAACTATTGTGCATTTTCCATTAATTTTTTTAAAATTTTATTTCATAAGATGATTTTTATTTACTTATTTTTACAAGAAAGTGTTACAGCAGGCTCTCATCACTTCTGAGTTGATACATTCAGGGGCAGAAAAGGGTGGGAGAGGGATTAGCCTATGTTGCATTGATCATCATGGCAAAACATTGCTAATTTAATAAGCTGTATCTGAGCAGTTTAATCTGCAGTATGCTCTATAATGCTTACCTTGTTTATGTGAATTATATATTCTTTTTACTTTTTATGGCATGCAATTATTAGTTAATGGTTGCATCAAGTAAGCACTGCAGGTTGTAATATGTTCATCTCAGAAACCCCCTTGCTGCTTTGGCCCGCACACCCTCTGTGCTTTGGTGTGGTGGCTAGCTGTGGTCAGCCATTGTGTATGTGCATCAACTATTCTGGAAATAAACATTAAACTTTACAAAAAAGATACCATCATACCTCTCAATGTCTTAGTATAAGAAATATTGATAAAACTAATGGCTGACAAAGGCTTAAAATCAGGGCCATATTTTAATTCTTGCTGTCATAAACTTACAACGTTGCTGGAATGATAGATTTTGTGTGAACATGCATTTTAAGAAGGATATGAAGTCTGAACCTCAAATGTGTATCAACATTTAGTGACTTCGGTCTTCAACAGTTTGCCAGAAAACCCACAAATTTTATGCGGAATGGACCAAAAATAGGAGGAAAAATAATAGATATTCTGCAAAAATCTGGACAGCTCAGAGTTATGGATGTTATGCATACATCACTTTTACAACAACAAGTGATTTCTGCATAACACTAGGCAGTGCAAATAAATTCAACCTTCACGCAGTCAACATGGAATAATTTGGTCGGCGTACCTTAAATTTGTTGTCAAATGCATTTGCAGTTACATATATATATATATATATATATATGTGTGTGTGTGTGTGTGTGTGTGTATGCAGATGTATACATGGATAGTGGATATTTATCTATATATATATATATATATATATATATATCTCTCTATCTAGATATATATATACATATATATATATATAGATAGCTATGGATATGAACATATATGTATATATATATATATATATATATGTATATATATATGTCTGTTAATGCAGATATGTGGTGAAGGAATTGAATCTATCAAATAGCCATCTACTCCATATACTCCTCCTCCTCCACTCCATCCATATATATATGTATAATATCTATGATTCATAACTAATCCGATATGAGATTTCCAGTTGTCACCGAGAAGGACTCCTTGAAGCTGAAAATTCATGGAAAACTTGAAACCCCAGGAAGGAATGGATAAAATAGGAGGAAAATAATATGGATATTCTGCAAAATCTGGACAGATTCTGGATGTTAGCCATACATCGCTTTTACATCAACAAGTGATTTCACCGCATAACACTAGGCGAGGTCTGAAATAAATTCAACCTTCACATGATCAGCAGCATGGAATCATAATTTGGTGTGCAAATCGACTGTCCAAATGCATTTTGCAGTTACATATAGAGTTCATAGGTTTATACTGAGCTATATCTGCCCTAAGGCATTTATAAGCCCTGGCCCAAATTTTGTGGCTTCATGCACCCCTTATATGAGAAAATCATAACCCATTAGTTTGTTGTGCTCTCTTCAGCAGTGACACAGAGATGATTCCGGGATAGGCCCTCGATCTCCCATCCACAGGTCAAAATTCTCTTAGACAAAACCAAAAGCGAGTGCTCTGCCTCACATGGACTGAGTTTTATTCCACACAGCATAAGGTCTCTGGTGATAATCTATCCACTCCAGCCAAGTCCCTATTTATATCGTGCTGCTGGAGTTTAAGTCACTTGCTCTGAGTGGTTTTGGTGGATTTGGATTTTTGAGGTGGGAGCATGTCCATTAATTCCGGGTTGGACATGGCCCAATATCAGGCATGTCACCTCACAAGGCAAGGCAGTATACAACTGAATAGAGCTGGAGTTTCTTCAATCTGGCAACATATGACCAATTTTAGAGTCCTTATCCTTTTGGTGAAAGGAACTTTTAGTCCTCTCAATTACTGCAGATGTCCGTTAGGAATACATCCTGAATGGGGCATTATGCTGATCCATTAGTCTGATAAGTGAAGGGGTACCCAGAGAACAAGCTCACTAGATATATATGGATCATGATCCAGATTGGGCAATGTGAAGATCTTCTAACCACTTTAGCAATGCAGAATTAATCAAAAGACCACTGTCCAACCTAGGTCCCAAGTCCTGATAACCTCTTCTGTGCTTGGTGGTTACCCACCTATATGGTATCTTGGGGTTACCTTGTTTTTCCCGAATTATGACTATCATTTTTAGTTTTAACTTTGGAGGCCATGGCTCTGGCACCAGCTATCTGTTCCGTGGGTCCCTTCTGAAGGATATCCGTGTCTGCGATGCACTTTCCACTATAAGCCCAGTTTGCAGTGGAGTCTGCAAACTTTGTCAACCAAGTCCTCCATGGTAAGCCCCTCATGCCTGCAGAGAGTAGATGCCGAGACAATAGGGAGACCAAGGACCGAGCCCTGTGGGATACCACTTGTGACCGACTTGGAGTCTGACATAGCGCCAGCAACTCTAACCCTGTGGGGTTTTTGTCCTTAAGCCAGTTTGCAACCCATCTTGTGACATATGGGTTTACATTTAAGCTGGTAAGTTTTTCTACAATACCGAGTGGGGTATTGTGTCAAAGCCTTTGCAAGGTCAAGGTAGGCTGTATGGACTGCCTTTCCTCATCAATGGCCTTGGTGACTGTTTGAAGAAGTCGACCAAGTTCAAAAGGCATGATCTGCCCTTGACAAGCCAAACTGGGTCGGGTCCAATGCCTGCAAGTCCCCTATATCTTTGTTTATGAGCTCCATTATGATCCTCTCCATAGCTTTGCAGACTAGACTTGTTAAGCTTATGGGGCAGTAATTACCAGGGTCCGTAGAGGCACCGCCTTTGTGGAGTGGGACCACAGTCCGTCACGCCACTCCTTGGGCACGTATCCTGTGGTAAGGCTGAGATTAAACAGCTGCCTTATGCGGGTTTAATTCCTCATTTAGCTCGTGTAGCACACAGCCGGGGGCACCATCCGGTCCCATTGATGCTGTGTTTTTTGCTTTAGAGAGAGCAGCTTTCACCTGCGCATTTGAGATGTCTGGGAGGCTACACTCCGCTGGGATAGTTATTTTCCTTTAGGGGAGAGGGGTGAAGTGTGCACTGAACCTGTCTGCCAGTATGTTGGCAATGTCTGTGGGTTCAGTGATTTTTGTATCATTTTGGACTAATTCTGAGCATATCTGGGAGTTTCCACCCAGGTTCCTAACATAGCTGAAAAAGGCCTTATGATTGTCCTTTGAATCCATGGCAATTTCTCTCAAAATTGGCCTTAGTTGATTTTATGAGTGCTCGTATTTTTTTACTAATAATGATCAGGGGTGACTTCCCTTTTATGGATTTTGTTCTATCATGTAATAGCTTTCTCCTCTTATTGTAAAGTTTGTATATGCAGATGTCTACATGGATAGTGGATATTTATATATATATATATATATATATATATATATATATATATATATATATAGATAGATAGAGAGAGAAGCAAGAGAGATAGATATATAGCTATAGATATATAGACATATATATATATATATATATATATATATATATATATATATATATATATATTATCCAGATGTATACATGAAGGGTGGATATGTGTATATATATATATATATATATATATATATATATATATATATATATATATATGGATTCACTTCATAATCTCGAAATACTGAAATCTCGAATTTCAGTATCTCAAGACCATGAAGCTGAAAATCCATAAACTTGAAACCCCAGAAGTGAGAAACTTAAAATCGCGACCTCTACACTAAACATACCACAGACACAAACACAAACATACACCTCCCTTCACATACACAAACACCAACCCTACATACAAGCAGGGGGGCACACCCCCTGCTCACCCCCATGTGGGGGGCTGCGCCCCCACACCCCCCCTACTTAAATATACTACCTCTGAGGTCACACTACACAGACAAACACACAAAAACACCACCACACAAGTTACATTCTCCTCGCGCACACACATCACACTAACAAAACACACAGACACACACTAAAGCCCCTATCCAAAACCCTTAAAAAACAAACCCTTACCTACACAAGAGGTGACAACATACTGGACCTGGTCATCACTAACATGGGGTACCTATGTTTCACACCTGAAGTAAACTAGTCATTGGTAAGATCAGATCACAAACTAATCACACTGGACATCCACATCCCAACCCCCCCCCCCCTAGTCAAGGAAATCAAGGTAAAAAAGTTCTCTAAAGCCAACTTCACACTCCTCAAGACCGAGGTGGGAAGTTTCAAAGCTCCCAATCAAATGGAAAATGATGATCCAATGGCAGAATCCTTTACAAGTGCATTCTATGAACACCTTCAAGAATGCATGGATTGAGCCATCCCAAGTAAAACCAAGACCAACTCCTCAAAAAAGAAGAAGCCAGTCTGGTGGACCCTAGCCATAAATAAACTTTACAACAGAAGGAGGAAACTCCTGCAAGATAGAACAAAATCCCAAAATAAGAAGGCTTCTCTGATTAACATCAGTAAAAAACTGCGCTCCCTCATTAAATCATCCAAGGCCAACTTCGAAAGAAAAATAGCAAATGACTCTAAGGATGACCACAAGGCCTTCTTTAGCTATGTCAAGTGTCTAGGGGCAAACTCTCAGATATGCTTCGAGCTAGTGCATAATGGCCATAAATACACTGAACCAACCGACATTGCCAACATCCTGGCTGGCAGGTTCAGTGCAAACTTCACCCCCCCTCCACCAAAGGGGCTAGCACCCATCCCAGAAGAATGTGGCGTTCCAGATATCTCAGACACAAAAGTAAAGACAGCCCTTGCAAAGGCCAAAAACACAGCATCAATGGGATCAGATGCTATCCCAGGTTGTGTATTACACGAGCTTCAAAATGAACTAATCCCCCATCTCAAATCACTACTCAAACTCAGCCTCTCTACAGGCTATGTACCCAAAGAATGGCATTCAGCAACAGTTGTATCACTCCACAAAGGTGGTGCCACAACTGTCCCTGGGAACTATCACCCTATAAGCTTGACTAGCTTGGTCTGCAAAGCCATGGAACTCATTATCATGGAGCTCATTACCAGTGACATTGGGAACCTCCAGACACTGGACCCCACCCAGTTCGGCCTTGTTAAAGGCAGATCTTGCCTCCTGAACTTGGTCGACTTCTTCGAAACAGTCACCAAGGCCATAGATGAAGGGAAGGTGGTCCACACAGCATATCTGGACCTCGCTAAGGTGTTCGACACCATCCCACACTCAGGAATCATAGACAAACTCACCAGCTTAAATATCAACCCCCATGTCGACGGGTTGCCAATTGGCTCTCAGACAGAACCCACACGGTAAGAGTGGCAGACGCCATGTCTGACTCTAAACCAGTCACAAGCGGAGTCCCACAGGGCTCAGTCCTGGGACCCCTCCTGTTCGGTATATATTTCTCCGAAGTACAGGCAAAGGCGGAGGGACTGTGGCTAACCAAGTTCACAGATGACTGTAAATTGGGTGCAATAATTGACTCTCCAGCTGACACAGACATCCTGCAAAAGGGTCTCACAGAGACAAACACCTGGTGTCAACACGCCTCAAGCTA
>NW_025061433.1:0-10127 GCF_019279795.1 Protopterus annectens | reverse complement strand
CAGGTATCTTTCTTAATAGGTCTGAACAAAACTGCTTTAGGTCATCGTCAAAGGCAGAACCTTCAGAAAAACTTACCAGCTGTTTGTCTCTTATGTAGGCAGAAAGGGACTTTCTGTTTCTAAGGTTTCGCTATCTAGATGGCTAACATCTCTGATTTCTATTGTTTATGAAATTAGACACCAAAAGCTGCCTAACAAACCTAAAGCCCACTCCACCAGAGCTTTGGCTACTTCTATAGCCTTCCAAGACAGACTGCCTATTGACACCATTTGTGCAGCGATACTTGGGCTACTCCTCACACTTTCATTTCACATTATAAGTTGGATTTAGCTTCTAGGCATAGAGCTAACTTTGGTACCACTGTTCTCAAGAGTCTGTTCCGTTAGGCCACCCGGGACAAGGTGCTAGGGACGCGGTCCCATCCAGCAAGAATGAAGGTGAGATAGACAACTTAACATATAGAAGTTATGTTCTTACCATAACGTTCCATGTTAGTTGTCTTCTTCTCGCCTTCTTTCTTGTGTCCCACCCTCCTTCCCCCTGGCCTGGACAGACCTGGAGGAGTTTGATTATGACCTCTCTTTCTACCACCTCTTTGCTATAACTATATGCTCTGCGGTGCATATTTTCCTGGATCAGGATTTAGGTTACCTTTCCTCTTTCCCTTTGCTTATAGAGGTGGACTCCCTTTCCAGTATTTCTGGTTGCATTTTTAGCTGGGCCTAGCTCACAAACGAGATCTGAGGTAATTCACGCCTAGCATTGTGGGATATAGGGGCAGCCTCGAGCCGGCGGAACCAACTCTCGAGCTTTAGAGTGGAGTCGGAGCCGAGGTTGGCTCCGAACCCATCCAGCAAGAAAGAAGGCGAGAAGAAGACAACTAACATGGAACGTTATGGTAAGAACATAACTTCTATTTTTATGTTAATATGCACAACTTCCCAACTGTGTCATAAGTTTATTGTGTCTTCATGCTAGGTTAGAATTTAGAGAAACCTAGTGAATTATCAGATGCAGGTTTATCCCATGTAATAATCATTGAAATGATATTTCAAACTCAATGATTTGTTGTTATTTTCCCGAGGCTGAAACCTGGACAAGGGTTATATAAGTTACGGAACGTGCAGGTTCAGACCCCAACTGCATCTAGAGTCAGTTTTCTTATTTTTAAGAAAAATATATTGTTTAGATAATAAGTAGGTGTGGTGATTTTGCATTTGATAACTCAAGAAGCCCGCCCTTATAGGGGGCATGAATGAACACTTCTCTGTTAAGGCAGTACAAGTAAAGATAATCTTTTTCTAAACATTTTGTTGTGTTGCTTGTGGGATTCTCTGCATTTCTGGGGAATAAATACTGAATTTCTGCCATTCTGGCCAAGTTCTACCACCTACACGTATGATGCGTAAACATTCAAATTCCTACTGCAAACTATGTCTTAGAATGTGATATACAAGATAATTGTTAGAGCTCAGATAGATACTAAAAGATCATAAAGTAGTTACTGAAACAAAAAGGAGAGAATTCCCTTTATTGTGTTCTGGTCAAATTATCCTTAGTACAAATACTTTTTTCTCCCAAGTAAATATGCTAGTTTTCTAGGACTATTCCCCAAGGGCTCCTTCCTCTTCCGCCTTTCATTACTAAGTTCTGGAAATCTACCGGTATCGCTTATCCTACTACAGCAGTGATCTTATTAAGCAATAACCGATGTGGTGTGGTGTGGTATATTGAAGATTTATCCACAGTTGGCGTGGTTTAATCACGAGGGCGTAGCCCGAGTGATTAAAGCCAACCATGAGTAAATTTCAATATACCACAACCACGGAGTCAGTTATTGCTATTGTACAATGACATTATTTAAGAAAAAAATATTTTTCTTATGTAATGTCTTTGTATAACGGCGCCTTACTGTCCTTCCATGGCTGGTGGTATACTGCTTCCTTGTGTCATCATGCGTATGGGACTTGCCTTCCCACACATATCCAGTACATCAGTGCTTTGAAACTGAAGCAACAGAGAAAAGAAAGTCTCCATTGCTCCATTTTTATTTCCTTTTTTTTTTTTAAATTTAACTTTAGGGCAGTTTAGTAGAGAGACAGCATGGAAGAAATACAAGGGATGTCAGATGCATGTTTAATTTTAAGTAACTTATCTGATTTCCATAGTATTTTGTCCAAGCTGCCTCTCTGGTATGTCCAGACTCCGGGCTAAAGATTTTATTTTTTAAGAAATAAAAATAAAATTTAAACAGTATACCAGTGGAAAGAAGTCCGGGTGACCGGACCTTTTTCCGTTGATATATTGTGGGTTTTACAACGGGCATGCTGGTTGGGCTGGCCATTCAGCGTAAATGTTTTCGAATATGGGGAGTCATTGTATAATGACTATAGTACAGTTGTGTAAGCTAACTTACCATAACAGCAGATAATTGAATAGATTGCTGTTGCAGTAGGAGACCCTCCCACCAGCCTCCTTTTTTGTACCTTTTATTTTTTTTTTTTGCCAGGGTGTGGGTATTTTTATTTACCTTGAGAGATATTGGAGATGTGAGCTACAGGAGAATATGTGGATCCTCTTTGATCCTTGAAGCGTCTGCAAGGCAGATGAACTTTAATCATAGGTCCACATTGGAGCTAATGCTATCAGTGGTTTGGGAGTGTAATGGGAGAAAGTGGTTGACAGTGTCAAAGGTTTTTCTTAGGTCAGCAAAGATTGTGAGGTTAGTGGTTCTTTATCTGTACTAATAAGAATGTCATCTATCAGAGTTTATAAGGTGATCATGGTACTTCCACATCAAAACCCTTGCTGTTGGTAACTAAATATCCTACGAGCTTTTATGAAGTTGGCTGAATGGATATAGATGAGCTTTTGCAAGATTTTTCTTGGATTACGATTGAGATGGGTCTAAAGTTGTAGGCACAGGTAGGAGGTTTCATTTTTGTGAAGGTTTGACTGTTGATTTTCCAGATTGAAGGTTTTTTGGTTTTCTTTGGTTTATAGGTGATTAATAGGCAAATAACCCCAAGTGGCCTTTTGAAGCCTAGCCATACTTCCCAAATGTATCTGACAAGATATGATTTCCTTAGGTTATTTTAAGGAGGTAGATGTAGATTTGGCTATGAGTGGTCAAGCACCGATAGGTTACCTCTATCTATTAGAGACATAGGTGTCAGACCAGGAGTAAATCTCAAGATTCCTCATCCACTGGTACAAATTAATCTTACATTGAATTAGGAAGGAATTCTGTTTCCCATGGAATGGAAGCCTGTTCCAGAGAAGTAGTAGTCTTTGAGACACATGTCTGCTCCTCCAGCATGCCCCATTTACATTGCAGACTAAGTTTAGGTCCCTACATAGAGTAATACTGATGCTGCTTGTTTGAGGATGTGCAACAGATCTATCAAGACTGTATCCAAGGAAACTTTGTTGGCCAGGCATAAATCATCTCTCAGCAACTGTAGGAGACAAGCCAAGGATGTAGCTGATGCAGTTCACTTAGGACTTGTTGTAGGCCATATTCTTTTGGGGAACCTCTGTGGATGCTCGAAAGGTTGCTCATGCTTGGTCAGGTACATAATAAAGGGTCACTGTACACAGTGGTACAGTGACAACATTGGATCTAATGCCATCTTTGCTTATAAGTTGCACAATATCGAATGATCTATTTACCACTGTAGAGACATAATGGTCAAAAGTCAGTTACTGTCTTATATTCCCAAATCCTTGGACCACTAGGCCTACTTAACAGTACAACAAGGGTGTATTATCAGTGTGGTAGTTCCAGGACAGCTAATCTCCCCAAAGGATACTATTGTGAATTTCTTGGCAATCGGTTTGGAATGTGACTTTGGAACCAGTTATTAGTATGTGTCCGGCCTTTCCTGCAAGGTGTTTGTGTCATCAGGGGATTGCATGACTGTACCCCAGTTTGCAGTCATCTGTGGTTTTGAGGTAAATGCCTGACCATACCTGTAGGCAACAGCATTTAGTAGCCATAAGTGCCTGTAATAGCTGGCTGGGAGGTTAGGGAGGGTGGTTGCTGCCAGCTTACCCATCCAGGGGAGAGAGTGCCACAGCTTGCCCCAAGAGTAAAACCTAGTGGGAGCAATAGAGGATACACAGGAGTTACAACCTGCTGCTTCCATGTTGTCAACCTATCTCACAGTAAAGCTGAGCTGATTCTGCATGTAGAAGCATGCTTCCCATCAGGAGATGGCAGGCTGGTTGATTGGCTGAGCATGGGAAGTGGTGCTCCCACAAGCCAGCCCAGGCCAGCAAGCTACCTCTTTCTACCTCCTGACCTTAGATTACACTGTAGGGGGACACTCTGGTCTGAAGAGCCCTCATGTAGCCCAGGAATGCCCGCCTCAGCCACATCCTCTTGAAAATGAATACATCAGTTGAGTGCAAGTAGAGCAGCCATTACAGGGCAAGGTCCTGAGGAGCAAAAATATACAAAGTAAGAAAATGTCTGTCCAGAACACAAACGCCCACAGAAATACCTTTACCAAAAAGAATACAAGGCGTGAAACAGCAGTGTACTATACATGGACTGAGCTAGCCCTGTCACTATAGTGGGTATCCTACAGATCACAAGAGTTGACCTGTGTCTGCATATAAGGCATCCCCGACCCAATTCTGATGGATTTATCAGCACATCAGCAAGTCATATTGCTTCACAAATACTTGGTCTAGAGATCTAAACTCTTCTACAACATCAGTAGAACACTTTTGGAGAGACAGATATACCTTTGCAAAGGATACTGCAGCTCTGATAGAGTCCCATCCACATAAAAGCTAAAGTTCATCCTCAAGGTCCATATTATAACAACTTAGATTTATGGATGGGAAATTGAAAAAGCAACTCCAAGACTGCTCCCCTTGTACTACTACTACTAAAGGACAGGGCAGCTCCTAAATGCTTTATCCATTGCAATGGTCCCATTAAATTACCTATGATATCCCAGTTATTCTCATTAGGGGTAAAATATAAATGTTAAGTTGTCAATCCGCCATTCTTGTTGCTGGGTTCGGAGCCGCATCCTCGCCCGACTCTTTAAGCAATACTTGGGAAGCTCGAGAGCTTATTCCACTGGCTCGAGGCTCCCCTATATCCCACAATGCTAGGCGGTAGCTACTCAGATCTCATTTGCCGCTTAGCTGACGAGGTGCTTTCCGTCGCCCTCTGGCAGGTTAGTGAGTTTTTCTTGTCAAAAACTTCAATTTTTACCCCTATCCTTTCTTTTTAGTTTAGTTTTTAATATAGAGCATCCCTTTAGCTTCTAAATCGGGTCTCCCTTGCTGTTGTGGTATTCCCTTTAACTTTTAGGCCCTTTGGCCCACTCCTTTTTCCCCTGTCTTTCTTACAGTGCGTGACTGGATTTTTCATTTGGTTAAAGGGTGTGTCTGTGTTACATACAGTCCTTTTAGGATGTCTAAAGACCCAAGGTCTCAGGCTTCGCTAGGTGGTATTCGGTGGCTTGTCAGAAAATGTCTCTGACAGACGGTCACACTTCTTGCAGTCTATTGCTCGGGGATCTTTGCACCTGCAGGACTCATGTGCTGTTTGCCATGCATTCAGCCCTAGAGTCCTGCAGGAACGCAAAAACAAACTTCTATACTTTCCGCCGAGGCTTGTTAAAGCCTGGAAGGCCCCGACCCAGTTCGGCCGGGAAGCCTTTCAAAGACCTTCCAGGCCATCGGCTCCAGCTTCTCCAGAGCTGTCTGCTGGGAGACATAGTTAAGCCAGCTTCACATCGGGCCCGCTGGAGCTCGATGTTTCAAGTTCAAATTGCATATCTCGGCTTCCCGCTGGAGCCGAGGTTGCTAAGACTCAGTCGTGGGTTCGATAGTCTTGGCTGGAGCCACCTTCAAAGAAGAGGCTCGAGGTCCCTTCCATCGGGCTCAATCCACTCTGCCCGTGGATCCCTCATCTGTCGGAGCGGAGCCATAGGTCCCATTCCTCTCGGGTCCTCCAGGCTGTCCAACCATGACTTACAAAGGGTGGCAGAGTAGACTTCCTTTCATGTCCCGAGGCACTGGCCCAAATGCTGCATAGCCCTACTCAACAGTCAGTGCGGCCATTCCCATCCCTGCTTCTTTATTCCTCCTCTCTTCCGCCCTTTGAGTTTGGGAGCTGGGGTCGTCGGAGCTGTGGCTGTTGGTGTGTCGGAGCCTTTGCCTTCCCTTTCAGCCTCCGCCTGCCTGCTCCAATTCCTCCTTGGAGGGATCTCGGGCGCCGGTGATTCGCATGGCTGCTGCCCAAGGGGGCGAAAGTGGCATCGGGACCCTTTGTCCCGGACCCCATTCTCCCTCTCGGAGCTGCCAGCGCTTGGTGAGTTCCCGGCCCGACATCTGCCTCGGAGCCGGCCCTTGTCGGGTGCCGGGGTACAACTTTGTCTCTCGAGCGAGGACCTTCGCCTTGGCTGGATCGGGGCACCTTCGAGTCAGCGCGAGCGTGCTAGACCCAGTGTCTACCCTGTTGTACAGTCGGCTCGGCATAGCTCCTCCCTCTTTCAGTGCCTGCGGTGGTTTCTACTCACCCCTCGTAACAGACCGTAGAGAGCCAGCTCCTCAGGTTTCCCATTGGGAATATCCTCCTTCCCGAGGCTTCTCCTGATCCGGGTAGGAGAACCCCCTCGAAGAGACAGTGCAAGAGGAAGCACATTGACTCCCCTGAGTCTATCACCTCTGACACACCGACTTTGGAGAGGGAATCTGAAGGTTCCCTCGGTCCCCCTCTGAGGAGGAGGTCTCATGGCTGACATCCTTTGAAATCCTTAAACAGAGGGGGAACTGGCCCGCCCCTTAACCCTTCAGAGGACGAGTCGGTTTACCTTGAGGCGCTTTTGGCTTCCTTGCCCTTCCACCTCCTGGGTGTCTTCTCCTTTTGACCCCCTCATGGAAGTGGTGGCAAGGAGTATTTTGGACGGCCCCCTGACGTGTGTGGGAATCCCACCCCTAAGGAGGCCAAAATTTATTACTGCCCCAAAAGAGAAACAGTTCCTATCCAAAGGTGTCTCTGCTTGATGCCATGGTGGTGCCGCAGGCCACTAAGAAGGAATTAGCCGATCTTGCACCTGTCCATTCTCCTAATAAGGAGTCTAGGACCATGGACAGAGTCACGGTAAGTGGATGTTTTCCTCAGCGACCTTTGCCGGCGCGGTCGCTGAACTACCTCCAGGGTCACTTACCACCCATCTCCAGAGGGATTTACTCAAGGATATGGGTGAGGCCATGCAGAGATCCAACAGTTGAGGGGTTCCAAGACAAATGAACTCCCAGTTGGCAACCCTGAATTCGGGATTGTCAACCCTCTCCATGCGGCTTTTATCTCATATGCGGCTGATGGGGCGAGTAGGTCCGGGTCAAGAGGCACAGGTGTAGCTTTTTACAACGCCATGCCTGGATGCGGCTTTGCAATTTTGCGGACCCTTTCAAAGGCTCCTTTCATGCAATTCCCTTTGATGGCACAACATTGTTGTTTGGACCTCAGGTGAAGGATACATTGACTAGGATGCGAGCAGGAAGGTAAGACTCTCTGCCGTGGGGAGTCCGTTTTTCTCCCTCCCAGACCTTATCCCAAAGGTCAGGGGGGAAATGTGGTTCCGCAAACCACAAGGGAGTCTCATCTGACTCACAAATCGATTCCCTCTAGAGGCAGAGGGAACAACAATAGACGCCTTACCGTAGGGGCAGAGGTGGTCCGCGAAAACCTGGGTAGCAGAGAAACTTTCTGCATCCCTTGAGGAACTGCCTTGCTGTCCACCTTCAGAGGCAGTCGGGGAAGATTATCACTGTACCCAAAAAGCCTGGCTTTCCCTCACTCGAGACAAATGGGTACAGTCGTATCATATCCGAGGGTTACAAAATCCCCTTTATTCACATCATCCATCCCAACCCAAAGGATCCATTCCAGACGCTCCACCCAGTCTAAGGGAACAAGCAGCATTAGAAATATCAAAGCTGCTGTCAAAAGCGAGCTATCCAACCAGTCCCAGCAGACCAGCAAGCAAGGATCCGGAATCTACTCCAAATTTTTTTGGTACCAAAAACAGGGACTAGAGACCAATACTGATCTCAGCAAGCTAAACAATTATGTCAAAACAAAATTCCGGATGGTCTCAAGCTACAGTCCATACTACCCTTCTTGGGTCAGGACAATTGGATGTGCTCGAATAGACCTTCAGGATCGCGTATCTACTATATCAAAATGCACAGACGGCTTCCAGGAGGTTTCTCCAGCTGGAGGCTGGGGAGCCAGTCACTATCAGTTCAGAGCCCCTGCCCTTTGGTCTCACTCACAGCCCCCCGAGTAAGGTTTACTTCAAATGTATGGCAGTGGTCACGGCTCACTCTTGAGATCGTCCAAGGATTCCAGGTGTTTCCAGGCATATTTGGACGACTGGCTCCACCGCCACTCTACCTCAGGCATCAACTGCTTCTATCCAGAGATTCCCCACTTATTCGAATTTGCCGCTTCTAGGCATTTCAATAAATTTCGGTAACCCGCCTTGTCAGCCTTGTCAATCTATTACCTTTATATAGGCACCACCTTAGACGCAGTTCATCTTTCCGCCAGACTAACAGAGCAAAGAGTATTAGATATCCGCAAACAAGTTTACTCTTCACTTCAATGCAACAAGATCGCCAGGGTAGTCTTGAAGGTATTAGGACTCATGGCAGCTACTATTACCCTCCTTAGCTGCCTCGCTCTCAACATGAACCTCCAGTGGATGCTGCTTTCAATGGTCCTTAACAGCTCCCCATGTCTCACATCATCCTACTAACCTTCAATCACATGCAAGAATCACCTGTCTTGGTGGATCACATCACCTCAAGTTTCTCCAGGGCAGACTTTCACGCCTTAATCGCCACAGTGACGATGGATGCCTCCCTGATCGGGTGGGGGCATTATCAGGGCAGGATAGTCCAGGCATGGCAATCTTTCATGCCACTCTTGCACATAAAATGTCTTGGAGATGAGAGTAGTGCTTTTAGCGCTAAAAGCCCTTCAGGACTCTTCCCACAGGACTATTGTAATCTCAGATGGACAACATGTCCGTAGTGTGGTACATCAACAAACAGGGCGGGACCAAGTCCTCCTTATGTCGAGAGGCACTCAGGACTTTGCAGTGGGTGATTTCTTCTCAGTGTTTTCTGATAGCAACGCACATTCCCGAAGTCCAACGCGGATTGGCGGACAAGTTGAGCAGGGCTATTCTCATGCCTCACGGGTGGCTCCCTAAAAATCAGTGCTGGAAGAAGTCTTTTTGAAGATGGGGCTGGCCTTGCTGTAACTTTTTGCTACTTCCCCAAAACAGCAAGTGTCAATGACTTCTTCAATTCTCTTCCCTTTAATACCAGGCCAAACCACCAGAGACTTCTAGTAATACTCCATTGGCCCCCGACTTCTGCATGCTTTCCCTTCCACTGATCTCCTCAATTGGTCTGTGTTATCGCCGAGTCACCATGGACTCTCATTGCCCCTTTACTGGCCCTCGACAGATATGGTTTCTCGCTCCCTCCATCATTACCTCTGGAGGCCTTTGGCATCTGACCCAGTGCCAGATCTTTGATCCACCAGTCGGGCCAGCTGCACCACTCCCTCCACCTCAACCCTCACAGCACATGGTTTCTCCAATTCCTACCCTAGCCAGGCTTCCCTTAATCTCCTCATTCGGGTCCTCAGAACATCCTGATAGCCTCTCACAAGTCTTCTACCAGAAGGATTTACAATAGTAAGTGGAAGCGTTTTTCCTTCTGGGCAGCATCAAAAATATAGACCCCTTCACTGCACCTATCAAGTCTATCCTAGACTTCCTGGCAGAGCTCTTTCATTTAGGCTCTTCCTCATCTACCATTAGAGTACAACTAGCTGCTATATCTAACTTTCATGTAGGTGTCTCGGACTCCAGTATCATGTCCCATAAACTCTGCAAAGCCTTTCTAAGAGGTGTCTTTTTGCTCAAGCCCCCAATCAAAGATCCCCCACCTCAATGGGCACTTGAAATTGATCCTAGCATCCTTGATTCTCCCCCCCCTTTGAACCTGCGGCTTCATGCCCTCTTAAGTTGCTCTCATGGAAAACACTTTTTCTAGTAGCCATAACATCAGCTAGAAG
>NW_025061432.1:0-5291 GCF_019279795.1 Protopterus annectens | reverse complement strand
TTTTAAAAGGGGGACATTCATACTGGGTGATTTTAATTTAGATTGGTTTGCACCCTTAGTCAGGAGACATTCATACTGTGTGATTTTAATTTAGACTGGTTTGCACACTTAGTCAGGAGACATTCGTACTGGGTGATTTTAATTTAGACTGGTTTGCACAATTAGTCAGGAGACATTTACTGGGTGATTTTAATTTAGACTGGTTTGCACCCTTAGTCAGGACACATTCATACTGGGTGATTTTAATTTAGATTGTTTTTTAACCTTAGTCAGGAGACATTCATACTGGGTGATTTTAATTTAGATTGGTTTGCACCCTTAGTCAGGAGACATTCATACTGTGTGATTTTAATTTAGACTGGTTTGTATCCTTAGTCTGGAGACATTCATACTGGGTGATTTTAATTTAGACTGCTTTGTACCCTTAGTCAGGAGACATTCATACTGGATGATTTTAATTTCTGACTGGTTTGTACGTTTAATCAGGACACATTCATACTGGGTGATTTTAATTTAGAGTGGTTTTTACCCTTAGTCAGGAGACATTCATACTGGGTGATTTTAATTTAGACTGGTTTGCACCCTTAGTCAGGAGACATTCATACTGGGTGATTTTAATTTAGACTGGTTTGCACCCTTAGTCAGGAGCCATTCATACTAGGTGATTTTAATTTAGACTGGTTTGTACCCTTACTCAAGAGACATTCATACTGTGTGATTTTAATTTAGACTGGTTTCTACCCTTAGTCAGGAGACATTCATACTGTGTGATTTTAATTTAGACTGGTTTGTACCCTTAGTCAGGAGACATTCTTACTGGGTGATTTTAAATAAGTCTGGTTTCTACCCTTAGTCAGGAGACATTCATACTGTGTGATTTTAATTTAGACTGGTTTGTACCCTTAGTCAGGATACAGTCATACTGTCTGATTTTAATTTAGAGTGGTTTGTACCCTTAGTCAGGAGACATTCATACTGGGTGATTTTAATTTAGACTGGTTTGTACCCTTGGTCAGGAGACATTCATACTGCATGATTTTAATTTAGACTGGTTTGTGTCCTTAGCCATGAGACATTCATACTGGGTGATTTTAATTTAGACTGGTCTGCACCCTTAGTCAGGAGACATTCATACTGGGTGATTTTAATTTAACCTGGTTTTTACCCTTAGTCAGGGGACTTTCATATTGGGTGATTTAATTTAGACTGGTTTGTACCCTCAGTCAGGAGCCATTCATACTGGCTTATTTTAATTTAGACTGGTTTGCACCCTTAGTCAGGAGACATTCATATTGGTTGATTTTATTTTAGACTTGTTTTCAACCTTAGTCAGGAGACATTCATACTGGGTGATTTTTAATGTAGACTGGTTTGTACCCTTCCTCAGGAGACATTCATGCCGGGTGATTTTAATCTAGACTGGTTTGTACCCTTTGTCAGGAGACATTCATACCGGGTGATTTTAGTTTAGACTAGTTTGCACCCTTAGTCAGAAGACATTCATAATGGGTGATTTTAATTTAGACTGGTTTGCACCCTTAGTCAGGGGACATTCATACTGGGTTATTTTTATTTAGACTTGTCTGCACCCTTAGTCAGGAGACATTCATACTGCGTTATTTTAATTAAAACTGGTTTGCACCCTTAGTCAGGAGACATTCATACTGGGTGATTTTTAATTTAGACTGGTTTGCACCCTTAGTGAGGAGACTTTCATACTGGGTGATTTTTAATTTAGACTGGTTTGTACCCTTACTGAGGAGACATTCATACTGGGTGATTTTAATTTAGACTGGTTTGCACCCTTAGTCAGGAGACATTCATACTGTGTGATTTTAATTTCGACTGGTTTGTAGCCTTGGTCAGGAGACATTCATATTAGATGATTTATATTTAGACTGGTTTTTACCCTAAGTCAGGACACATTCATACTGGGTGATTTTAATTTAGACTGGTTTGTACCCTTAGTCTGGAGATATTCATACTGGGTGATTTTAATTTATACTGGATTGCTCCCTTAGTCAGGAGACAATCATACTGGGTAATTTTAATTTAGACTGGTTTGCACCCTTATTCAGGGGACATTCATACTGGGTTATTTTAATTTAGACTGGTTTGTACCATTAGTCAGGAGACATTCATTCTGGGTGATTTTAATTTAGATGGGTCTGCACTCTTAGTCAGGAGACATTCATACTGGGTGATTTTAATATAGACTGGTTTGCACCCTAAGTCAGGAGACATTCATACTGGGTGATTTTAATTTAGACTGGTTTGCACCCTAAGTCAGAACACATTCATACTGGGTGATTTTAATTTAGACTGGTTTGTACCCTTAGTCAGGAGACATTCATACTGGGTGATTTTAATTTAGACTGGTTTGCACTCAGTCATGACACATTCATACTGGGTGATTTTAATTTATACTGGTTTGCACCCTTAGTCAGGAGACATTCATACTGGGTGATTTTAATTTAGACTGGTTTGCACCCGTAGTCAGGAGACATTCATACTGGGTGATTTTAATTTAGACTGGTTTGCAACCTTAGTCAGGAGACATTCGTACTGGGTGATTTTAATTTAGACTGGTTTGCACACTTAGTCAGGAGACATTCATACTGGGTGATTTTAATTTAGACTGGTTTGCACCCTTAGTCAGGAGACATTCATACTGGGTGATTTTAATTTAGACTGGTTTGCACCCTTAGTCAGGAGACATTCATACTGTGTGATTTAATTTAGACTGGTTTGTACCCTTAGTCTGGAGACATTCATACTGGGTGATTTTAATTTAGACTGGTTTGTACCCTTAGTCAGGAGACATTCATACTGGGTGATTTTAATTTAGACTGGTTTGCAACCTTAGTCAGGAGACATTCATACTGGGTGATTTTAATTTAGACTGGTTTGCACACTTAGTCAGGAGACATTCATACTGGGTGATTTTAATTTAGACTGGTTTGCACCCTTAGTCAGGACACATTCATACTGGGTGATTTTAATTTAGATTGTTTTTTACCCTTAGTCAGGAGACATTCATACTGAGTGATTTTAATTTAGATTGGTTTGCACCCTTAGTCATGAGACATTCATACTGTGTGATTTTAATTTAGACTGGTTTGCATCCTTAGTCAGGAGACATTCATACTGGGTGATTTTAATTTAGACTGGTTTGTACCCTTAGTCAGGAGACATTCATACTGGGTGATTTTAATTTAGACTGGTTTGTACCCTTAGTCAGGAGACATTCATACTGGGTGATTTTAATTTAGACTGGTTTGCACCCTTAGTCAGGAGACATTCATACTGGGTGATTTTAATTTAGACTGGTTTTTCCCTTAGTCAGGAGACATTCATACTGGGTGATTTTAATTTAGACTGGTTTACCCTTAGTCAGGAGACATTCATACTGGGTGATTTTAATTTAGACTGGTTTGTACCCTTAGTCAGGAGACATTCATACTGGTGATTTTAATTTAGACTGGTTTGTACCCTTTGTCAGGGGACATTCATACTGGGTGATTTTAGTTTAGACTAGTTTGCACCCTTAGTCAGAAGACATTCATACTGGGTGATTTTAATTTAGACTGGTTTGCACCCTTAGTCAGGAGACATTCATACTGGGTGATTTTAATTTAGACTGGTTTGCACCCTTAGTCAGGAGACATTCATACTGGGTGATTTTAATTTAGACTGGTTTGCACCCTTAGTCAGGAGACATTCATACTGTGTGATTTTAATTTAGACTGGTTTGTACCCTTAGTCTGGAGACATTCATACTGGATGATTTTAATTGTAGACTGGTTTGTACACTTAGTCAGGACACATTCATACTGGGTGATTTTAATTTAGACTGGTTTGCACCCTTAGTCAGGAGACATTCATACTGGGTGATTTTAATTTAGACTGGTTTGCAACCTTAGTCAGGAGACATTCGTACTGGGTGATTTTAATTTAGACTGGTTTGCACACTTAGTCAGGAGACATTTACTGGGTGATTTTAATTTAGACTGGTTTGCACCCTTAGTCAGGACACATTCATACTGGGTGATTTTAATTTAGACTGGTTTTTACCATTAGTCAGGAGACATTCATACTGGGTGATTTTAATTTAGACTGGTTTGCACCCTTAGTCAGGAGACATTCATACTGTGTGATTTAATTTAGCCTGGTTTGTACCCTTAGTCAGGGGACATTCATACTGGGTGATTTTAATTTAGACTGGTTTGCAACCGTAGTCAGGAGACATTCATACTGGGTGATTTTAATTTAGACTGGTTTGCACCCTCTTACTAGTTTCCAGGATACATTCATACTGAGTGATTTTAATTTAGATTGGTTTGCACCCTTAGTCATGAGACATTCATACTGTGTGATTTTAATTTAGACTGGTTTGTACCCTTAGTCTGGAGACATTCATACTGGGTGATTTTAATTTAGACTGGTTTGTACCCTTAGTCAGGAGACATTCATACTGGATGATTTTAATTGTAGACTGGTTTGTACACTTAGTCAGGACACATTCATACTGGGTGATTTTAATTTAGACTGGTTTGCACCCTTAGTCAGGGGACATTCATACTGGGTGATTTTAATTTAGACTGGTTTGTACGAAAAGCCTTAGTCAGGAGACATTCATACTCGGTGATTTTAATTTAGACTGGTTTTTCTACACTTAGTCCAGGAGACATTCAGGTACTGGGTGATTTTTTAATTTTAGACTGGTTTGCACAATAATTAGTCAGGAGATATTTACTGGGTGATTTTAATTTTGACTGGTTTGCACCCTTAGTCAGGACACATTCATATTGGGTGATTTTAATAATACTTTCCTAGCAATCCTAGATCATCATGCCCCAATTAGTACCATAAGAGTGAAAAATATAAAACCAGCAATTAATAGCTCTAAATTGAGACTAAAAAAGCTAATCCTTTCCAGGAATAAATCCTGGACTAAATAGGCGATACCACTAAACTCATAACTGATCAGCAAATTTGGGCAACAAAGAAATATATTAAAAAGCAATCCTTACAGGACAAGAAAAACTTTTTATAATCAACTTCAACAATCTTCCCTCCAACACAGAAGTTCTGGACCCCTCTATTAACAGGCTAATATCCCAGGTAAAAGTAGTAACACCAACTCCACTTGGCAGCAACTCTGATATTTTCTAATAACAACAAATCACGTTTAATACCTTCTACCACAGCTGTGCAGAAACTTAGCAAATCAACAATATCCTGGCCTCTCCTGCCCACTACAAGCCCCACCCCCTCCTTTCCACCTAGAA
>NW_025061431.1:0-3208 GCF_019279795.1 Protopterus annectens | reverse complement strand
TGCTTAAACTCTGAGTTTTGGCTAAGGCCAAACCTACAATAACTGAATAAAGTAAATTTTAAAGTAAATCTTTATCTGACTTTTTCAAATAATACAGCATTTAAATTGTTTTTTTTGGCATTGAATACTATCTAGCTGGAAGTTGGGGCTCTTTTTTCCAGTTAATGCTTGCTAGAATTTAGTGCTTGTTAGAATTCCTGCATAGTCAGTGATAAGTGAGGGTAGTTCACTTTATTGATTTTCAGTTTCTGCCTTATATAAGTGGTACATTTTGGATTATTTTCTGCTTAAACTCTGAACTTTGCTCAGGTAAAACCTACCTGCAATAAACTGGATGTATAAGTGAATTTAAGTAAATCTTTATCTGCACTTTTTTCAAATAATACAGCATTTACATTGATTTATTTGTGTTGCATTGAATACTATCTAGCTGGAAGTTGTGGCTCTGTTTTGTCAGTTAATGCTTGTTAGAATTTAGTGCTTGTTAGAATTCCTGCATAGCCAATGATAAGTGGGTGTAGTTTCACTTCATTGATGTTCTGTTTCTGCCTTCTATAAGTGGTACATTTTGGATTATTTTCTGCTTAAACTCTGAGCTTTGGCCGACTAAGACTTACCTGCAATCAACTGGACGTATAAGTGAGTATAAGCAAATCTTTATCTGCACTTTTTTCAAATAATACAGCATTAAATTGATTTATTTGTGTTGCCTTGAATAATATCTTGCTGGATGGAGTGGCTCTGTTTTTTCAGTTAATGCTTGTTAGAATTTAGTGCTTGTTAGAATTCCTGCATAGCCAGTGATAAGTGGGGGTAGTTTCACTTATTTGATATTTGGTTTCTATCTTCTATAAGTGGCAGATTTTGGATTAATTTTCTGCTTAAACTCTATTAGCTTGTGGCTGGCTTCAGACCTAGCTGCAATCACACTGGATGTATAAGTAAATTTAAATAAAATCTTTATCTGCACTTTTTCAAATAAGACAGCATTTAAAATTGATTTTATTTGTTTTGGTATTGAGATACCTATCTAGCTTGAGAAGTTGTGGGTTCCTGTTTTTCAGTTAATGCTTGCTAAGGAATTTAGTGCGTGTTAGAATTCCCTACAATGCGCAGTGTGATAAGGTGGGGGTAGTTTCACTTCATTGATATACTATTTCGCCCTTCTATAAGGGGTACATTTTGGATTATTTTCTGGATTAAACTCTGAGGCAATACGGCCGATAGCTAAGACCTACCTGCAATCAACTAGGATGTATAACTGAATTTAAGTAAATGTTTATCTGCACTTTTTCTCAAATAATACAGCATTTAAATGTGACTTTATTTTTTTTGTTACATTGAATACTATGTAGTTGGAAGTTGTGGCTCTGTTTTTCAGTTAATCACTTGTCATAGGCTTTAGTGCTCTGTTAGGAATTCTGCATAGCCAGTTGATAAGAATTAGGCGGTAGTTTCACTCATTGATATTTTATTTCTGGTCTCTATAAGTGGTACATTTTGGATTATTTTCTGCTTAAACTTCTGAGCTTTGGTCGCTTCAAAGTCCTACCTGCAATACACTGGACATATAAGTGAATTTATGTAAATCTTTATCTACACTTTTTTCAAATAATACAGCATTTACATTGATTTATTTGCATTGCTCTGTTTTTTCAGTTAATGCTTGTTAGGCTTTAGTGCCTGTTAGAATTCCTGCATAGCCAGTGATAAGTGGCGGTAGTTTCACTTCATTGATATTTGGTTTCTGTCTTCTATAAGTGGTACATTTTGGATTATTTTCTGCTTAAACTCTGATCTTTGCCCAGCTAAGACCTACCTGCAATCAACTGGAAGTATTAATGAATTTAAGTAAATCTTTATCTGCACTTTTTTCAAATAATACAGCATTTAAATGGATTTATTTGTGTTGCATTGAATACTATCTAGCTGGAAGTTGTGGCTTTGTTTTTTCAGTTAATGCTTGTTAGTATTTAGTGATTGTTAGAATTCCTACATAGCCAGTAATAAGTGGGGGTAGTTTCACTTCTTTGATATTTGGTTTCTACCTTCTATAAGTGTCACATTTTGGATTATTTTCTGCTTAAACTCTGAGCTTTTGATAGCTAAGACTTACCTGCAATCAACTGGATGTATAAGTGAATTTAAATATATCTTAATTGACACTTTTTTCAAATAATACAGCATTTAAATGTATTTATTTGTGTTGCATTGAATACTATCTAGCTGGAAGTTGTGGCTATGTTTTTTCAGTTAATGCTTGTTATAATTTAGTTCTTGTTAGAATTCCTGCATAGCCAGTGATAAGTGGGGGTAGTTTTACTTCATTGATATTCTGATTCTGCCTTCTATAAGTGGTACATTTTTGATTATCTTCTGCTTAAACTCTGAGCTTTGACCGGCTAAGACTTACCTGCAATCAACTGGACATATAAGTGAATATAAGTAAATCTTTATCTGCACGTTTTTCAAATAATACAGCATTTAAATTGATTTATTTGTGTTGCCTTAAATTATATCTTGCTGGAAGGAGTGGCTCTGTTTTTTCAGTTAATGCTTGTTAGAATTTAGTGCTTGTTAGAATTCCTGCATAGCCAGTGATAAGTGGGGGTAGTTTCACTTCTTTGATATTTGGTTTCTACCTTCTTTAAGTGGCACATTTTGGAATATCTTCTGCTTAAACTCTGAGCTTTGACCAGCTAAGACTTACCTGCAATCAAGTGGACATATAAGTGAATATAAGTAAATCTTTATCTGCACTTTTTTCAAATAATACAGCATTTAAATTGATTTATTTGTGTTGCAATGAATACTATCTAGCTGGAAGTTGTGGCTCTGTTTGTTCAATTAAGGCCTGTTAGAATTTAGTGCTTGTTAAAATTCCTGCATTGCAAGTGATAAGTGGGGGTAGTTTCACTTCATTGATATTCGGTATCTGCCTTCTATAAGTGGTACATTTTGGATTATTTTCTGCTTAAACTCTGAGCTTTGACCGGCTAAGACCTACCTGCAATCAACTGGACCTATAAGTGAATTTAGGTAAATCTTAATCTAACTTTTTTCAAATAATACAGCATTTACATTGATTTATTTGTGTTGCATTGAATACTATCTAGCTGGAAGTTGTGGCTCTGTTTTGTCAGTTAAGTAGCATTTGGGTGGTGCGTAGAATTCGCATAGCCACTGATAAGTGGGGTAGATTCACTTC